>NC_073691.1:4604775-4837825 GCF_029784155.1 Uranotaenia lowii
TTGTTGGAAAAATTATCCAGAAAACGAAATCGAGTGTCCAGTCAGTATGGCCAGTGGTTTAACCACTGGTTGAACGGTTCAACACTAAAGCACTGATCGTAACTAAAGTGTGAGTTAGTGAGGTAAGCAATACATTAACGACGATTTATGTTTTTATCGGGAGTGCAAAACTGAGCGAGTGGAGCAAACGAAAACGTTATTAAATTAAGCTTGGGCCGGCTTAAAAGAATAACGCTTACTCTTACATAGATTTCCATAAGAGTGACAGCTAATCGGAGTGAAATTGGAGTGAATTTCAACGCACGAGAAATTGTATACCATAGCACATAACAGCAACTTCTGAACGTTCGGAGCAACAAAAATCCCTTTGATCTGATATAAACGTTAGTTTTATTGAAATTACGTCTTAACGCGCACACGTGATTTTACTGCTGTATGTTTTACGGTAATCCAAAAGATAAGTTAAATAAAACCTTTTTCACTGCATAAAATTATAACATCATTAATAAACTGTCTCCCAAACTGATAGGACCAGTTCTACTTCGTTATGTTAAAAGCTGAAAATGTCGTACATCAAGATAACTTCACGTAGCTTCTAGAAGACAGCTGGATTGGATATTGGTACGTAGTACGAAGAAAACCTGAATTGTGCAGTTTGCTGGGAGGCAAAACGACGATAACGGAAGACGATCCGAAGGCAGGCTTTGTTTCACATTCCTTATTATTTCACTTCAGCTTCCGTCGGTTTCCATGGATGACGTGAGGGAGAAAGATCGATCTGCCAAGCTGATCCTTACGGTCAACTTTCGGTGAAGTTAGTTTTGCGGCGTTTTATTGTATTCCGAGAAGCTTGTACAATCATAAGATGATCGAAGGTTAAAATATGAAGGACCATTTTTGAAGAGCGCTTGATCAGCGATATCTGAAAATGACCAATTTTACCCGCTTAGATGATACCTAGTAATGCACGTTGGATAGATCATATGCCTTTACATATATATCCTTCAGTTTCAAATTGATTACCTTGTAGATTATGTCGGTGTTTCTGTCCTGGGAATTTCTATGACAAGTACCTTGTTTTTCTCACGATGCTTCTATCTTCGATGGTGAGCTTATTTTCGAACATAGAAAAAGCGTTTCTCGCAAAATTCACAATAGTATCTGCAGATGGGATCGAGAAATCGGACTCTTACTTAGTTGATTAGGTATAGAAGATGTCAACAGTTTTTGTTTCGTCGTTATTTAAAACTTACCACTGCTTTTCTGAATGCATTGCTTCATAATGTCTTCTTACTGAATGACTGAGTTTGAACGTAGCAGGGCAGAGCTCACAGGCGTATTTGTCTTTTGATTCGTTAAATTTACATGTTCTTTTATGTCGGTTAAGTTTTACCGACTTCAGGAAGAGCTCATTACAGTACTCGCATTGAAACTGTGGATCATCCTTGTGCATTGATACATAATGGCGGTCCAAATTGTCATTACTTTGAAATGTTCTGGGACATAATTTGCAATTAAACCTCTTTTTGGTTGGGTTGGTATCGTTCATTTGAGTGCTGAAGCGAGAAAAAAAAATGTGTTTAAAAGTGTAAGTGCGGACTGCAACGAAATTTTCTATCGAAATTCGGGTCTCAACATCCTGGTTCAAGCGACTTACCTTGAATCTGTCGGTGTGCTATTGCTGGGAGTTGGTTGGACGACTTCCCAGATCATCTCATCATCCATTCGAAACAGAAAATTGAAGGGTAACTTGGAAAGATTAGATTTCTTAAGCAGCGCCCTGTATTCCTCACGATGTACCGATTTTCGATGGTAAACGTATTTTCTCATATAGAGAAAACGTTCCCCACAAAATTCACACTCGAATCTGGATATTGTATCGAGCAAAAGAAATTTAATTAGTTGAGAAATGTTTAGCTTTTAAAATAAATTACTGACCGTGGTTTTTTCAAATGATTCGCAACATAATGATCTCTCAGATTACAAATGTAATTAAATGTAGAAGGGCAGCTTATGGCACTTGTACTTCGTCCTTAATTTGTTAAATCTACACACCTTTTGGTGTGTTTTGTGTCCTTCCGACCTGAGGAAACGCTTTTTACAGTGCTCACATTCATACTGTGGGTCATTCTCGTGCATCGATTCATAATGGAAATCCAAATTAGAGATACTGTAGAACGTTTCGTGACATAATCGGCATTCATATGTCTCGTTCTCCGATTGGTTCGATACCGCCGCTTGTGATTCATTTGTTTTAAGTTTGGAACCGGGTTGTTCGTTTACGGAACGAATGCTGAAGTGATAATTATTTTGTCAAAATTTTTGAACCGAGGTCAATCATGGTTTACCAATAGAGATTGGAATGCCAACATCCTGAATTTCGTGACTCACCTTTGCTCGACAATTTTGCAACCATCCATTTTAAACAAACAGTTAAAGGGCAAAACACTGACATTCTTTTCCTTCAGAAGTGCGTTGTACTCCTCAAAATGGTTCGTTTTTCTATGTACTATATATTTTTGGTTACGCTTAAACCGTTCCCCACAGAACTCACACTCGTACCTGGGAATCAAATTTTTAAAGTTGAGTATGAAACAGTTTTTCAGTTTTCGTTATATGATTTTAATCGCCGCAATTGTTATGATTATAATTTTAATGGCATGTTCGGCGGAATGAAAACTAGAGAGAAGTTTTATTTTAAGAAATTCGAAAGAAAGGTGGATAGACCGGCATTAGTGCGCCAATAGAAGAAAGCTTGAAAGGTGTTGAAATTTTAGGCTAGAGGGCATGTTGATGAAAAGCTCCCATAAATTGTCCCGCCTTTGCTCTACACTAGCTAACTGTCGTGGCTGATCCGACCGACCAGATTCTCCTCGCTCGAATCCGTTCCTGGACTGGTAACTGGTAACACGCTTCACTCAAGAGCTTGGTAACACGCTTCACTCAAGGAGTCTATTGAGAAAGCTCTTGAGTGAAGCGTGTTACCAGTTACCAGTGCAGGAATGGATTCGAGCGGTCGGATCAGCCACGACACTATAAGAGCATCAGTACCGGTAAGTGCTATCTCAGGTGTTAACCCGGGACACATTTTCGGTCTTATTTTAGCTTTGGCAGCTCATTTGCGCACTGGTAAGTGCTAAACTGGTTCCCATTTTTGCCACTGGTGACGCATCGATAGCTGTTGTTGTTGTTTGTTGCTATTTTCTTTTGTAAATTTTCCCCAGACACTTTAGCACCTGTCAAATCAGGAGCTGGTCGGTATTCATATTTGACTCCTGGCTCGCTTTTTTAACACCCAGGAGCAAGATAACACCTGGTTTGAAACCTTGCGGTGCGCCGTCGAAGTGTCAAAATGGAGTGTTACCACCTGACCGCTGCTGATACTCTAACTATACATGAGAAACTCAGAAAGAGAATTCCCATGTATAGCGAGCCCAGTGGTTTGAGAGCGTGGTTTTACACACACTTCAAACGAACAAAAAACGTAACAACCCATGGAGCTTTCGAGCTTTCTCCTATTGGCGCAGTAATGCCTGTCTATCCACCTTTCTTCCAAATTTCTTAAAATAAAAATTCTCTCTAGTTTTCATTCCGCCGAACATGCCGTTAAAATTATAATGATTTTTCAGTTTTCTGGAAACAATAAATAAAATGAATAACTAACCGAGGTTTTCCCAAATGCTTCGATGAAAAATGGTCCCAAAGAGATACTTTTCTTTTAAAAGTTAATTCGCATCTGTCACACTTGTATCGCTCTTTATTAGCTGCACAACGCCTTTGATGCACTACGAATCCTGCCGACCGGAAGAAACGTTTATGACATTTCTTACATTCATAACGTTGCTCATCTTTGTGCATAGCTTCCATATGAGGTTTCAAACATCCGAACACTGTTTTAAAACATCTTTTACATTTCAGAATTTTTTTCGCTCGCTTTTTATTGTTTTCCTCTGGATCGCACGGCTCGTCATTCCAAAATTCTTCGTCATTGACTTCGATCAGATCATCAGGCATTTCCCCCGCTTGTGGTTCAGGTGTGAATGAGTAACTAGCAGCTAGTTCGTCGATGTTAAGAATGCTTAAGTGAAAATAATATTGATAAAGCAGTGGTTAAAGTATGCAAGAAACATAGGCTCAATTTAAAGTGGGAACGGATAAGAATGATAAGAATGGAAATGCGTCTAGGCCGTCTAAACAGATCAAATTACAAACAAGGAATACTGTATTGGTAGTTTTAAAAATCAACGCCACATCCCTAGTGGATATTTCTGAAATAAAGGATGGAAAATCGAAAAGTGAGAACTACCGAGCGATCACTGTCCTCAATGCCGTCAACGAAGTGTTGTCCCGAATCCTACTCCGCCGCCTAACGCAACAAGCAAACATATTCGTGGGAAGTCAGCAGACCGGCTTCATGGAGGGACGGTGCACGACGGACCAAATCTACACACTACGTCAAATCCGCGATAAACCACGATCTCATGACACTCTACGGTGAACCCAGTATCCAGAAGGTGACGAAGGCTGGATGGGAACGCCGGGCAGGACATGTTACGGTTACGAGAATGCCGGACGCCACCGTCGACACAACTACACATCGGGCAACACTTCCAGTTAATGAGAGTCCACACAATCGACATAGTCACTCGTCTTCCCTCGCACGCAGACATCCGGCCATCCATTCGGTGAGTAACGGCGGACGCGTGTAGTCAAGTTTCCTCCCTTTGTGCTGGACGATCTCCTTAGGTAAGTGTCAACAGTTGTTTTCACACTACCATCAGGCGCGTTGTTTCTCTGCCTTCGAAGAGATCGGTTGGATTTTTTCTTTCCCATCGCGATGAAAGGCTTTGTTTGTATAGTGTGGTATAGTGGATAAGTTGTGGTAATGAGCCTGTCACCCTAACCGGACTGTTCCGGAATAGAAGGAGCCGAAAAATATCCATGAACAATTGTTTTATCTTGTACTTAGGGGACGTGGAGGAGCGAATAACCCATTCGTTATTGGAAGAACGGTAGAACAACATGCTGGAAAAATGGAAAGAGCCTTTTTCGTGAAAAAGAATAACTGGTACGTGCTAAAAAATCGAAATTTAGATCAAATTCGAAAGATTGCTACCTTAAAACATCTTCTCGATGGAACAGCTATTGAAATTGTGCGCCACCCAAAATTGAATATTCGTAAATTTTTGATCCGTTGCTCTGAAGTGGATGAAATGTCAGAGAAAGAACTTAAGAACGAACTAGCATCGCAAGGCATTACTGAGGTTCGCAGAATATTGAACAGGAGTACACTGAACCAAATCGGGCGATTAAATATACAGTGTGTTCCTTTTAACTTATATTATTTGAGGTTAAATTCTTTTTACAGTAAAAAATGATACAATATATCAAAAAGCATATTACATTTCATTGAATGATAAATGATTTTTATGCAAAATTCAAATTGATTAAAATCAATAAATTATCTTTTGTTTGCTAAAAAAAATACTTATAGATTTTATATGCAGGCTTTGAATATAAAATGCATTGAACCGAAATGCGTTTGTTTATTTTACCAAATTCCATCAATGATAAATTTTAACAGAATTTCCAATAGAATAAATCTATCGACTTGTTTTGGTACCTAGTTAAGATATTTTCGTCTTTCAAAATGTCGGAAATGGCCGCGGTTGTAATAAAATTTAATTTAGACGGAAATCAAACTAGTATGTACAAGATTGGCATTGGAAAGTGATGACACTGGTTCTAATGGTGAGTTTCGTATTTGGTTTTGAATTTTAATATAAACTATGCTTAATCAAAACAAAAATAATATTTTTCAGGAGGTGGAAAAAACGCTCCAGGCGGCAGCTCAAGAATTACGGCAGTAAAAGTTAACCCGTGCCTCCGGTACCTCTATTTAGGATGAAGGACAACAGCGCGATCCTATACGGTAATCTGGAGTCTAGACGAGGCACATTTGCCGGATGAGCAACTTTCCATCGCATCCTTGCTCTGTTCTGTATCAGACCAATTCTGATCCCAACTTCAAGGATCGCCCATTGAATGGGTTCATGGCCGGAATAGCAAATACATCGAGGACGACACATGCTTAAATGGTAACAATGTTTTTTTCCTATCAGTTTTTTAAAACAAAATTCATTTCTTCCAGAATCAATTTTGGACGAAGGGCAAATGTTATATACCAGGCGTAAATTATCCCGTTCCTAGCAAGTGGCCGCTGCTCAGCTCCCAAGCAATCGTTCCACATGCGTATCTGATGGTGCATTTGCCCACCATTCGGGAGGACCACGCAAATTACATCAACGAGTTGTCAACTTCTGGGGCGGAATGCAAGGAATACTATTCTGACCAGTGAAACGTTGACCGGTGAAACCGCTGATCAGGACATTCCGATTGTTATACGGCTGCAAAATCTGCATGCTACTGACGGCAGCCAGGTTTGCGTGAAAATGGCATTTTAAAGAGCGGATAGTAAGGGTTTGAGCTCCAGCTATGCAAATCCGTGACAATTCAAACTTGGTTTCCTTTGCTCTTTTTTCTCCGTTTCCGCTGTTCAACAAATGTCAGCAATCGTTGAAGGAAACTCGCATCTGACACAGATAAGTCAAACAAACTTATTTTTGTTGAACCGCGTGAAAAAGAAAATTTTTTGAATACCATGACCGAGACCAACGGAAAGAATACTCTGAGGGAAAGAAGTCATATTTTTGGCCGTCTGTCTAGGGAAAATTTTCGAAGGGCTCGACTGTGCGGACCTGAATGGCAGAGCTGTGATAGTAAGGGAGTACTATTGCCACCGCTCAAAGACGCTCGGGTCATATTGAGGAAAAGCACTTCGAAGAAGTTCGGACGCAAGAGAATGGAAATAGTTCAGGCGATGAGTGGTGGGTCACAGAAATATAATTAATTCATTAAAATCAAAATTATGTACAAAACATTCTTTCCAATTTTCGTTTAGGTATTCGTTGGATATGTCCCGTGATATAAATCAAGTCATCGGTCGAGTCATGATGGTTAACATCATTAAGGACTAAAGATCAACCCCCTGGCAACTTGACAGTTCTGGCGAGTTTCGTGTGCCTGATTCAAAATCGCAGATGTCGCATGTGTACCGCTTGTTTACGTACTTTTCGAGCCATGCGTATGGAAAGGGCCCATCATCAAATGTGGTGCGAATCAGGCAAATTCATAACTTTCGAATGAATGAAGAAAAGATTCAACCGAAATTATTATACACATTCAATAATCTACCTATTCATTTATTGTATAGAAACAGTTTTTCCATAAAACAAGAAATGTTCTGCTATAATGTGAAAGTTTTGCCATTCTAAAATTTTCATATGTTTCACAGTTTATGAAAATCACTTGATGATTGTTGTGGTAATGTTTTGTTTTACATTTATTGTGTACGATTGCCCACAATAGTTTCGGTGGAAGGGATACTTGTTCCGAAAAACTGTCGATTACCAGTGGATTATTTTGATCAGTCCAGAAGTTTTAGACCTAATAAATGACACAAAGATTTACGTCTGTGAGTCGTTTGCATCGACTTAACTTTTGAAAACAGATCGTTTTTACATAACTGAGCTAAAAATTTTTAAATTCGAATCATTTTTTCATTTGTTGAATCAATTGAAAGAGAATATATTTCAATATGCGTCCTTCCGACATGTTAAGTCGCTTGATTTTCGATTTGACAGAACCAGAGAACCAGAAAAAACTGGCACACGCGATTTGTATGGGAAACGTCAAGTTGCCAGGGGGTTGCTAAAGATGCATATTACCCTTCACTAAGGACAAGTAGTTTATGCAGTTCCGCCGCAGTTCATCCCTCCAGTATTTTGTTGCTCGAACTGATTTTCTTGATGTGTCCCAAAAAAATGAAAGTAACAGTATTTGACATAGGCTGGATCAGCCTCCAGCAGGCGTTAATGATAAGTGCAGGTGAGCTATCCTTTATAATAATCCTTTGAAAACATTTAAAAGTGTTACCTTTAAAGAATCATCAACATTTCTGTCTCGAAGTAGATATTTTTAATGATGCCAGGAATTTGAGTTTATTAAAATCTTTGAGATTTTCAAACTAATGCTATCAGAAAAAAATTGTAACATTTTTACTTCTTTGTCAAGCTCAATTGCTCTCGGATTGTTTGATTCAATTTGTTTCCAGAATTACACATAGAAGTATTGAAGATATACTTGATGTTTTTTTATTTGAATAATATGAAATATTCTATAATCATTATCATCATTTCCCATTTGTTTTTATTCCACACTAAATTTTCGTACACAAGTTTGTTATATTGATTGAATTATGACTTGTGTGTTAATAAAAAATAATTAGTTTTTTTTCTCAATTTATTTTCAGATAACAATCGTAAGGGTACTGTAGTCAGGTAGCATAAGAATATAATTTGTGAAATTTTATGTTTTTAGATAGAATTAAGAATAAAACTCGTGATGTAAAAATGTTCGACCTTGTATAGTATTGTATATTAATAAATCTCATTCAATTGTATTGAGATTAATCTCAATGCAAAAAACACTTATTTATGAGAAATAAACATTTTAAATTCATTGAAATACTCGATTCATTTTATTCCGTTCACTAGACATTATTTATCACCATATTTCATAATGGAATATATTAAAACGATTCTTTTTAACTTTCATTAGAACTTCCGATAAAATCAATCGGAAATAATGATCACATCATTGCATGCCAATCTTTAAAAAGTATTGGATTTTCCTTTAGTGCAAAAACACTAAAATTTCCGATAATGCTTATAGCCCGATTTTGTTCAGTGTAGTAGCCACATCCACACTGATTCTGACTATAAACTCGTCGGTAGTACCAGAGTTTATTGACTTTGGTCTCCTCCATGTACGCACTCGCCCCTACCTGTACTGTACTGTACTGTACTCGCACTGTAGGTATAGTTTCAGTTGAAAGTTGGAAGAATCATTTAAAAAATCAGCCTGATTCAAATGACTTACCTTATAGATAGCGGTATTTCAGCGCTGGGCATTTCTTCGACAGTTACCCACATTTGACCACGATCCATTCGAAACAGGTAATTGAGGGGCAACCTGTTTACATTCGATCGCTTAAGCAGCGCCTCGTATTCCTCGCGATGCTTCGATGTTCGATGGTTGGCATATTTTTGAACATAGAAAAAGCGTTCCCCACAAAATTCACACTCGTAGCTAAACATGATATCGAAAAAAAAAATGAGATTTAGAAATATTAAGTGTATTGTAACGTCATTTGAAATAAATGACTGACCGATGTTTCTTCAAGTGATTCGCAGCGAAATGATCTTTCAGATGTTGCATGTGATCAAACGTAAAAGGGCATCTGTTACAGCTGTAATTTCTTCCTAATTTGTTACATTTGCTATTCCTAAGATGCTCCTCAAATCTTTCGGCCTTCAAGAAACGCTTATTACATTCGTCGCATTCGTACTGTGGCTCATTTTCGTGCATCGACGCATAATGACGATCCAAATTGTAGGTAGTGTCAAACGATTTGTGACATAATCTGCATTTATGAGCTTGCTTTTCAGGTTTGTTTGTCTCGTTTTCCGATAGATTCGATACCACCGTTTGTGATTCATTTGTTTCGAGTTTGGAACCGGTTTGTTCGTTTTCGAGAAGAATGCTGAAGTGATAATTATTGTGTCAAAAATTTTAAATTTGGCAACCAATCGAGATTGAAATGCCAACATCCTGATACTCACCCTTCTTCTACAACTTTGCAACCATCCATCTTAAACAAACAATTTAAGGGCAATGAACGGACATTCATTTGCTTTACAAGAGCTTTGTACTTCTCAGGGTGTTTATTTTTTCGATGGTTATAGTATTTTTGGTGATAGAAAAAACGTTCTTCACAGAACTCACACTCGTACCTGGGAATCAATTCGAAACAAAAAAGACATTTTTATAGTATGAAGAGAAAATATCATGTCATAAAGAATTAAAATTCGTGTTGAAATAAAATGAATTACTAACCGTGGTTTGTTTAAATGCTTCGATGTAAAATGGTTCCAAAGAAATATCTCTCTTTTAAAAGTTAACTCGCATTCATCACATTTATACCGCTCTTTAGCATTCGCTCCACAACGCGTTCGATGCGCTAAGAATCCTGCCGATCGAAAGAAACGCTTCTGGCAGTTCTTACATTCATAACGTTGCTGATCTCTGTGCATAGTTGCCATGTGACGTTTCAAACATCCGGTCACTGTTTGAAAACATCTTTTACATTTTCGACCTTTGTTTTCCAGCTTTTTATCGTTTGTCTCACCAAATTCCCTTTCCTTTGATTGTAGTATCGGTTTGAACGATAAACTTGCAGTCAGTTCGTCTATGGTAGAAGTACTAAAGGGAAAATAATTTTGTTAAAATATAAATTATCTCTACCCTGCTCTAGTAGACTTGCGTCGAATGCTTGAAGTGTCCTTCAGTGCAAGCACGTTATGATTTTAGTTGGAGGATTCATTTAAAAAACCATCTTGGTTCAAGTGACTTACCTTGTAGATGGAGGTATTTCAACGCTGGGGATTTCTTCACAGGTTTCCGAAAATTGACCACGATCTATTCGAAACAGGCAATTATGGGGCAACCTGTTTAAATTAGATTGCTTAAGTAGCGCCTCGTATTCCTCGCGATGTTTCGATCTTCGATGGTTAGCATACTTTTGAACATAGAAAAAGCGTTCCCCACAAAATTCACACTCGTATCTGGACATGGGATCGAGAAAAAAGAATTTTCTTTAGTTGTAGGTATACCATAGAAATATTAAGTTTTTTTGTATCGGCATTCGAAATAAATTACTGACCGATGTCTCTTTAAATGCTTCGCAGCAAAGTGATCTTTCAGATGTTGCATGTAATCAAACGTAAACGGGCATCTGTTGCAGCTGAATTTCCTTACAAATTTGTTACAACTACTAAGCCTTAGATGCTCCTCAAATCTTTCGGCCTTAGAGAAAAGCTTTCTACATTTGTCGCATTCATACTGTGGCCCATTTTCGTGCATCAACGCATAATGACGATCCAAATTGTAGGTAGTGTCAAACGATTTGTGACATGATCTGCATTCATGAGCTTGCCTTTCAGGTTTGTTTGTCTCGTTTTCCGATAGATTCGACACCACCGTTTGTGATTCATTTGTGTCAAGTTTGGAACCGGTTTGTTCGTTTTCGAGAAGAATGCTGAAGTGATAATTATTGTGTCAATAATTTTAAACTTGGCAACCAATCGAGATTGGAATGCCAACATCCTGATACTCACCCTTCTTCTACAACTTTGCAACCATCCATCTTAAACAAACAATTAAAGGGCAAATTGCGGACATTCTTTTGCTTTACAAGTGCGTTGTACTCCTCAAGGTGTTCATTTTTTCGATGGGTATAGTATTTTTGGTGATAGAAAAAACGTTCTTCACAGAACTCACACTCGTACCTGGGAATCAAATCGAAACAAAAAAGATATTTTTATAGTATGAATAGAAAATTTCATGTCATAAAGGCATTAAAATTCGTGTTAAAAATAAAATGAATTACTAACCGTGGTTTTCCCAAATGCTTCGATGTAAAATGGTCCTTAAGAAATATCTCTTTTTTAAAAGTTAACTCGCACCCGTCACAGTTATGCCGCTCATTGGCATTAGCTCCACAACGCGCTTGATGCAGTAACAAACCTGCCGATCGAAAGAAACGCTTCTGGCAGTTCTTACATTCAAAACGTTGCTCATCTCTGTGCATAGTTTTCATGTGACGATTCAAACATCCATTCACTGTTGTAAAACATCTTTTACATTTTCGACGTATTTTTCCCAGCTTTTTATCGTTTCTCTCTGAATCCAACAGCGCCATTTTATCGATTCCGATAATATCAACTAATTCCACTTCCTTCGCTTGTGGCATCGGATTGAACGAGTAACTTGTATTCAGTTCGTCTATGGTGGGAGTGCTGAGGGGAAAATTTTGTTAAAATATAAATTACCTTTACTCCGATTTAGTTGACTTGCCTTGAACGTTCTTCAGAAAAAGTGCTTGAATCAGGTTCACTTTTCAAGGGATCAATCTCTGCAGAGCACGAGTCGCGGACATCACTGAACTCTAATGGTGTTTTGGTAGAATTTTCTTCGACAATTTTGCACCCATCCATTTGAAACAAGCAATTTTTGGGCAGAGTTTTGAGTTTCCTTTCTTCAAGCAGTGCATTATATTGCTTAAGGTGGTCCTTTTTCCGATGAATCTCATATTGTCGCCCAAAGAAAAAACGTTTCCCACAAAACTCACACTCGTATCTGTGGACGAGATTTAAAGAAACGTTTATAATAATAGATAGCTAGCTTTATCTTCTTAACCTGGAATGGATTGAATTACCAACCGTGGTTTTTTTAAATGATGCGCAACAAAATGATCCGCCAAGAACGTTTTAAGGCTAAACGTAGCTGGACATTGGTCGCAACTATATATATCTTCAAAATTTTCAGCACTTTCTTCCGGCGTTGCATCATTTTCTTCGAAAATATTTTCAGGTAGTTCTAGGCAAGGCATTTCCACAAATAGTGCTGCATCGCGTGCTTCAAGTTGTTTAGCATTTTTCATTTCACTGTCACTCAATTCTGGCTTATTGGCATGTTTTTTTCCATAGTGTCGATTCAATAAGAAATGACGGTTAAACGTTCGGTGACATATTTTGCATTGAACCTTGTTTGGAACTGCATTTTTCGTCTGTCGCTCTTTATTCCGATTACTTTCTTCTTCGATTCTGCTTGGATCATCGGATTCGATAACTTTGTCGCCAGGAAGAGAGCTAAAGTGAAAATAATTTCGTTACAAACTAAATAGTTTAAAAGATATTCACATCTTTGAAATGACTTACTATGAATGCTCTTCAAAACTGTAATTGCTAGTTTCGGGATCACCTATATTTAGAACATCCTCCTCAATGTAGCTCTCTTGGAGTTCGCTTGAATCCGATGTTGTGGAAGCAGGATCTTCTTCCACAATGTTACATTCTTCGATTGGCAACAAGCTTTCATTAGACAGTGTCTGAACATTTCCGTGTTCTCTTTCATAATGGCGTTTCAAAGTTTGATTATGTTTGAAGTTTTTGTGACATACTTTGCATTCATACTTTTTTTGGTTCTGACCGTAAGTTTTTTTTTGATTTTCATCGTTGGTTGTTGCGTTATTCAGCTCGTTTCCCCAAGCAGCTTCCAGCACACTGCAACGAACATCGTGTTAATTTAAGTCGTTCAAATACTTACGGTTTCTCTAAATTTCGTTACCTTGAAGCCGGTGAAGATTGTCGCGAATGATCCTCAAGTTCTGGTTGATCAGCGCATTCAAAATCGGAAGAATCCGGTACATCTTGCTGAGTATCATTCAGATGTTTGAGGTTGAAATGTCCGAGACGAAATTTTGTAAAATATTCTGACACCGTTTGCTCAGCTGGTGCCTGATCTCCATAAACCGCACGGATGATTTTAAAGGTTGTTGCATCGTTTAATCCCTTCCGAAATTCGTAAAGCATAACGTGCCGTAAGTGCACCCAATCGACAACCATGTCCCAGAGCCGCTCGATAGATGGCTTGGACTTCCTAGACTTGCTAGCGACTTCCCGTACATTTTCTATCGAATGCTGGGATACCGACCAATGCTCGTCGTTGTAAGAGCCCCCTGTGTCCGCGTCAAGCGGCTCTAATTTTATGCTTGTAACTAGCTCCGCTTCGTCATCGGTCATCGTACTTTGATTGCTTTTTAACTGGAATAAAGCGAATTAAATTGAATTTTCTTTTGAATTCCAAACGCTGCACACCATTTTTACTCTATGCTGGCAAACAAAACGTAAACAAAAAAAATGCTGTCACACGTTGATCGATTTACACCCCAGAAAGAGTAATTAGACTACCAAAATGACAGCAACGCATTAAGGCAGATTACACAATTAAATAAAAAAAGATCTTGTTGAATTACTTACTTTTTTAAAGTTTAACTTTGTAGAACCTTATTTAACTCTAAATCTAAAAAGGCCATTAAATGGCATTTCAAGTTACCAAATTAAAAAAAAAAAAACATGCCAATGGAGTAGTTTTGTAATAATTACTATCGTCGCTTCCAAGATGCAACTTAAATATTTTTGGAAACTCGTGTAAATTTAAAGTATACTTGCATTTCTTTACAACTATATTTTAAGTAAATATTCAACCGGTTCAGAATTTAAGTCACTGCGAAATAAAAAAGCCACCTGGATCTGACGTTCTCAATTCTTGTATGGTTAATAATTATTGGAAACAAACTAGTAACTAAAACCGGGCTTTAAACAGCCAGCCAATCCAATGAATTCTCCTGTTAGAATGAGATAAGCCTGCCTTGCACCAAAAAAGAGTGTCTTTATTTTTGTCTTCTGATTTTCAAACGTGTTTTCGTCAAAGATTGTTGGACATTAGACCATAATATTTAGTGATAAGTGCCGTATGAGGAATTCAGTTGAAGGGTCTCTAATAAATATTTGAAATAATGAAACAAGGGTAAATTCAGAATAACTCTATCCTTCTGACGACTTGAGAGTCAAATGATAAATAGTTAGAATGAAGCAATACTGTTTACTCCGTAAGATAATTCTGCTTTCTTCTGCTTTTTTATTCACATTGTCGTCTTAGTCATTTGTTCCCGGACAGCTATTGAATGGGCTCTTCGGCAGAGTACGAGCTAAAAATTTATAAGATATTCATATGGAAGGAATAATAAATCCGTAATTACGCACCTTTGATTTTGTAAATGCTTTAAAAATTCAGCTTGAAAAGCATGTTTTTTGGCATTATCACAACCGGCTACTTCTGGATTTTTACGACGCGCCGGAGCTTGTTTACCGCTTGTTGATTCCTTCGCTATTTTCGGTGTCGGATCTTTGCAATTTTTTCTGTGAGCGAAAAGCTTTGAGGAATGGTTATAACGTACGTTACAAACTTCACACTCAAAGCTCAGTTGATCCGGATGCATTGTGTTATAGTGACGATCCAAGACAGACTTGAAGCCGAATAGTTTTTTACAATGGACACATTCGAATTGTGGATCACTTTGGGGCTTCACTTCCAGTGGGTGGTCAAGTTTAATGTGTAAATTCAAGCTACGATGCGATTGACAAGTTATTCCACAATGTTTACATGGGACCGGTCCTCTTGGTGGGCGAACGCGTCTTTCAGGATGAGCGGTGGCCAAGTGGACTGAGAGATCGCCCTTTGTGGCTACTTTTACATTGCAGCGCTTGCAAGATACCAACAGTGGACGCGTAATCGTTGTCTCCGATTTGACCAGATTGGCTTTCCAGGCGTCGTGATCCTTAAACTCTATTATGTCATCTGCTCCCGGCGAAGAAGGTTGACCCGTTGACATTTTGCTCTTATAGAATGGATAATAAAAACCAGATAATTTTTCTAAATTATTAACAAATTAGGTTTAGGACTCAAGCAAAATATAACAAAAACAAAATGTGCATCTTAATTTGTTTACCTTATTATCGGCTGGATTTACTTATTATCAACCTCAGGAAACTTATGTCCAATAGTGAAATACAGATTGTTACTTGTTCTTACATCACACAATCTGTGAATTACCCAATTTAATAAGGTATTTTATAGTAAAATAATTAATTTTCGATCCAAACAAGTCAGGTTTCCCGTTATTTTTCAGCCACTACCACTGGAAGATTGTGCTAGCGGTCACATGAACTTTTTTTTTGTTTACTTTCGATTCCAAAACAATAAACAATCGGTACACACTCGTAAAAAAATAAACAAGTTTTCTTCATTTTTAACCTACTGATAAATTTTTCTCCAGGAATATTGCGGAAATTGCACCTATTTAGACTCCTGTGCAAATAATTTCCACGCAGAAATATTTTCGCACTGATGCACACATAGACAACCCGTGTCAGTTTTTCAAATCATCCGTTGCTCGCTTCTGATTTTCGAATCACATTTACAAACGGCATAATCGTTATTGTTTTGGCAAAAATTATTATGAAATGCGAACCAAGGAGTTTAATAACGAAAATTGACCGATTAACAAATGAAAAGAAACGAACAGAAAACAGAATGCATTCCGTACATTCAGGTACAAGAATGTAAGTCGAACAAATAAATCATGCATTTTTCGGGCGTTTTTCGAATTACTGAAAAATTATCCAAAAAATTATGGATTCACTTACAATTTTTACTGACACACCAGTCGCAATTGTTTTTAATTCAATTTTATCCAAAGATGTAAAGAATATCGATATGTGTCATTGTCTATGTATAGGTCTGTGAGCAGATTTTACTGCGCGCAAATTATTTGCACGGGGGTCTAAATAGGTGCAATCCGCGCAGTTTGTTGAAGACGGCAACGGTGCGTATGATAGTTGATTTTTTGGTAGTAATAATTTGAAGTAACTGAACTCTGATGTTGGTCCTTTTTTCATATAGTCCCTTTTCAACTTTTAGCACATGATAGTTTGTATAAAGAATGTGATGGTGTTAGTGAGTGCGGAATTGTTACCTGTCAAATCAGATTCTCTCAATAGTCTAAAAATTCATGCAATTGACAATATTTAAAGCTTTAAATTTACTTCCAAGATGTGAAAATTTAAAAAAAAAATAAAGCGAATAGAGCATTTCCTGAGACAGATGATGGTAGGGTAGCTTTTTGTTTTTGTTTTGAAAAATGTTAACACCAACCGGTCGCCATTTTGAACTTCAGAGATTTGCACTGTTCAATTATTTCTTCAAAAGAAATTATTTTTTCAAATTAACATTTCATAACATCAACATTATCTTCAAAGTATTTCATGTCTACAATTATTTAATATTAGGTAGTTTAAAAAATTAAGAATTTTGCATTACCATGGTTATGCATAACATTTGCACCCCCAATTTAGTTTCGTTACTATCCCGCCATTGAACATGCTTAGTGTTGTTGTTTTTTTTACCCTACCACCAGGTGCCGAAAATTGTAAACATGAAGCCTAGTCCACACTAGGCAACTTGGACTGCGATTTCGGTTGCTGAGACTTGTTTATGTTTACATCTTGGTTGCTGAAGGTCTCCCATACTTGTGGGGAGACTTGAGACGAGACGAGATGCAATTGTAAACAAAGTCAAGTCTCAGCAACCGAAATCGCAGTCCACGTTGCCTAGTGTGGACTAGGCTTGAGAAATCAGCTGTTCGGTTGACAAGTCGGGAAATGCTTTATTAATGCTATTTGTTTAAAGCTCGATTATGGGTATCCTTCATTGAACTCATTCAACGAATAGAAAACGATACAAAACGAAATTCTTTTGGAACTGTTTTTAATGTTTAATTCGACTATTATAGACCATTTTTGGTTTGATACCTACATATATACCATGGATGAGAAAGTGTTAAAACTAACCGGAAATTCAATCATCCCTCGACTGGCTGAAATCCAATCAAATTTTGATCACGAACACAATGCGTTAACGTTAAAACGATAGTGCGGTGTATGTGAGAATTCTAGCATCCTGGCCGCACTGGTAAAGGGATTTAAAATTCAAATAACGAATTTGAGTGCACTGAATGTCGAAATTTGAGTTTTTAATTGTGGCGCGGGGGCTTCCGGCAGCGAAAATTTTGAATTTAAAAAATGGGTGAGAGCGAATTACAATGTTAGTGATTATGAGAAGTTTTGAACTAAAACAGACGCAGGTCCATGAAGCCCTTGAAACACCGGAGGAAGCTTCAGACAACGACAGATTGAGGTAGGTTTCGTTGAACTTCATTTGTTTGAGAACAGTTCACGGTAAATGCTCCTGTGCTTGTTGCTACAGCATGATAAAACCTCAGAAATATATTTTAAACTATTACTCGATAACAAATTTTTAGGCAAAGGTATCAACACTATTGTTTGGCATTGAATACACTCAATTCATAACATTTTATGCTCGCTCACATGCGAAATAGTACTCATCCCAGCAATTGTTGATTATCCATTTGAAGGCACCCTGTTGGTGGTGGTTCAGAACCACGCAGCGGTCGTCCTTCCGGTTGTCGTTTGCCTTCGGTAGCTCCAGCATCTCGTTCCAGTTGTACCACGTTACCCGCGTCCCGGTCGAGTGCCAGTGGAAATTTCCGACCTCCGCCAAATCACTAGCCCCGATCCAGAACGAGGAGTCGGAAAATTTATCCGTTTCCTCCAGCACCGTGGTGATGGTGTCCTGCTTTTCGGCCGATGCCACTCCCATTAGGTTTCGTCCCAAATAGTGGCAGTACTCGACCGCTTTGAACCAGTTGGCCTATATAATAATAAGAGAGGGGCTATAGTAATTGACTTAAGCTTAATGAGGAACGAAAAAACCTTGAAATTTGGAACCACAATTGGGGTATCTTCGCTACACTCTTGTTTTACCATCCGTTGTGAAATCGGCGTTACGATGGCTGTTACTGAGACAATAAGGCTGCATATGAGAAAAACTAAACTCATCGCAACAGGCTATGATTACTGGTACCGCCGATGAACCAATGTAAGCTTATGCAGAGTCTACTGTGATGTTTTTACATGACATTCAGTAACACGTGACAAGAGATTAATTGTGTCGATAACTTTAGATTCAATCACAATTCATTGTAATGACACTAAAAAGCCAATCGAGGTATCATTTATAGAATGTAGGCAGTGCTGATAAATATCGCTCACGGTCGTCCGACCTTAACAAAGTAATCTATATGAATATCATCTCTTTGGAAATCCTGTCATAAAGCGACGCGATCAAAGCATTCAATGTTTCTGTCATGATGTTGCTGACAGGCAATAATGTTGCATGACTTTTGTAGCATGCCAACCCAGTTAGATCGCGTTTGTTTATTTACAAAAATAATCTCGTTTATGAATCGACAGCAAGCAATAAATTTCGAGCTGTTTTCGGGACATGAATGAAAAAATCTCACCAGGCTAATTCCTACAGACCGGATCAGGTAAGAAGTAATCATTTTTTGTCAATAAAAGTTTGAAAACGAAATTTGGTTTAACAGGAACGTGGAAGTTGGATTAACCGTTGGTCATCTAGCATCGACAAATTTTCCTCGGAACCGCGTCAAATTTTCTGACTTCGAGGAAACGTCTGTTTTTGAATTCAGCTTCCAGTTGGTTTGGAAATAGAAAACCCACTCTAGTCCGGATTCAGGTATTACCCAGCAACTCGGATAATCAAGCTCGCTGTTCCGATTGTCATCGAGTAGTTCAGAGCATCAACCACTTCCGTCGATTTACCAGGTCTTCCAAAATGAAAATCTTCCACCACCGTTTATTCCGGAAGAGATCCAATATAGATCGGCACTTGGCAAATAGTTATCACTGGGTGTGGTGAAGCATTTTAAATAGTTTTGTAAAAAATAAACGTTTTGTTTCGTGGGTCAATTTCAGTTTTTTATTTAGTGGATTGAACAACAAAAAGATCCCCTCATTTGATTCCAATGATCTCTTTTAAATTTTATTTTGATTATATTGATTTTTCATCGATGGTATGCGCAGTTAAATTCAAAATCATATTAACTAAAACAAAGATTTCAAGTCGAACTGAATGCCTAAATTCCTTTAATCCATAAAAAAATGCTAGGAAAGCTTAGTCGACAGACAACGTAAATAAATGACCAACATGCTAGCTTGGATGTCAGTCATTTGAAAATGTCGCGATATCCGACTACATGTATCAGTGATATGATACATATGTAGCATGACAGGGATATTTAGGAGTGTATCAATATCACGTGACATTGTATGTTTGATGGTTACCGTTTGCCTGCTCTGAATGTAGGTTTACGGTTTTATTATTAGGTGAAGACTAGTCTGATCCAGAATGAGTACAGATCTTTTATGTTACGTCTTTTATCATTCAAAAATTTCGTTTTATTCCAAACGCAACCCGAGTTTTGGAGATTTATTCAATAGAGTTCAACCTAGTTTTTTTTAGGAAAAACTATGGAATTCATCAAAGCAGGGTCATTACTTGTACACTTCTAGTACCGATGAGCTTATTATGTACATTTATGCATGGCCATAACACGTGCATAATATATCATGGCAATAGGCGTAGAGAGGTTACATAATAATTTTTGATTCTTTTGATTCTAGAAATATCTTAATAGTTTTGGTCATAGAGTTGAAAGAATGTTTTGTGTTGCTCGATTCTGATCAGTTATAGCTTTGGAAGCAGTAAAGGTTTGTTGCCGATATACTAATAATCGTGAACATTTCACGGTTATGCAAAGCATCTCACAATCGGGAGCTAGGGCACGACCTTGGGTTAAACATAAGACTCAGTCAAACGGCGACATTCAGAAAGCAGCAGCAACTTTGTTTTCGAGGTTTAGTGATTACATTAAGATTCTGCTGTTGATTTACTTAGTTCATCCCCATACTCACCAGGAGGGGGTTCGTCAGTTAGGTTAGAACAGTTCGTCTGTTTTCCGAAGAAATGGTAAACAGGCGACGAAAAGTTTATTCGATGTTGCTGCTGTTAGGTCTCGGCCAATCCCCATCATAACCCCTCCAATCTGCCGAAATGTGGGTCAAGCTTGAATTACAAATTTATGATGGCGAATGACCTTGGTTGGTGGTAGCCGAAAAAAGAAGACAAAATAAGATAAAAAAACCGGTCTAGCCAGCATTCTCTTAACCAACACTTTCTTCGATTAGCTCCTTTCTCTCTTATCCTGTTTTTTTTTTTAATGACAAAGATGAAAAAAATGACAAAAATGTTAAAAATAACAAATATTTCAAAAATGACAAGATTTCCTAAAAAATTACAAAAATGTTAAAAATGACAAAAATGTCAAATATGACAAAACTGGCAAAAATATCAAAAATATCAATAATGTCAAAAATGAAAACAATGTAAAAAGTGAAGAAAACGGATAAAAATGGCGAAAATGACAAAAAATGAGTCAAAAATGACAAAAATGACAAAAAAAAAAACAAAAATGACAAGATTTCAAGAATTACAAAAATGCAAATTTTATTCGTATTGTTATATTTTGCCACTATTGTTTTTTCCAGTTTTTCTTATTTTCTCGTTATGAGCACCCAGTATAAGCACTATTTCTCGTAAGAAAAATAGAAGCTTTAAGACAAAAAAAAATTAAGATGACACATAATAAACAGTTTTGAATACTTTTTGATTATACGTTATTTTACTCTTGTTTTTAGCGCTTTATCGAGTAAACTAAGGTTAGGCACTCTTAGATTAAGCTTTCCAGAATTTTTAAACCCCAATATCTACCCTGGCAAGTCCGGGCCAATTTATCTAAAATTCTGGCTCAATCTGGGCAAATAATTTTAAGAGTTACAAAACACTAATTTTTTATTCGTTCCCCTCGGTTTGGAAAAAAATGGTAGAACACGAGTGTGAGTTTCCGCAGACTTAGGAACACGTGTTAAAATTCACAACTCAGAAAATCTCAACTGGCGGCCGCATGGCATGCTAAGATGTTTCGATTTCTGTCTGGCTGTCTGCAATGTGTGTAACTGTGTTGTGAAAATTATCACTTCACTGTTCGATGAATGATTGACATTATCGGACAAAAGAGGACGTTGTCGTTTATCCGTTCCGCTGGTATTATTCAAGGATTTTCACCAACAATGGCGCTGCCGATTGTTTCGTGACGACGACGAGCGACGCGGACGGTGACATTACGATATGCTTGCTCCCAAGCTCACATTAAGTTGGTGGGGGTGTTAAAAAAAGAAGAAAAACACCTCCCGTGGCTGCCGAGGTGTTGGAAAACTTTGCGCACGTGGCACCAACCATGAAGATGGCGAATGGAAAATAACGCCATAAAAGTAAGAATAAGAAAAAAAAACCAAAATTGCGGAACACCGACCGCCACGCTCAATCAACAGAGTAGGTACTTAGGCAGGTACCACGAAAAGTAGGGCTCTTGACTGGAAATATCGCAATTTCCAACCGTATTTACCCGGTTACTGCAGTAAGAGAAGGTTACGGTGTGTTTGCGCGGTTATTTTCCGAGTGTTTTGGACGAGCTGTTGCTCCCATACGGTCATCGTTGAGAAGTTTTTCTTTCCGTTGTATCATTGTATCAAAAAGAAGGGTCGAGAAAGTGACACAATTGTGAACTACATTCATATGGTAATGACCGTTGTTTTGTGAAGGCTGGTGAAGGTGTATTAGTGAGAAGCAAAATCGTGCAAAACCAGTAGAGGTATTCGGTAAGTTGACTAGATCGCATTTAACTTGTCTAAAGCCTAGTCCACACTAGGAGACGGCTCGTCTCGAGACGGTCTCAGCGTCTCCCATTTTCTTCGGGAGACACTGAGACCGTCTCAGGTTTCCAACAACAACAACAGACAACAAAGTTCGTCTCATAACAAAAATCGCAGTTCATGTTGCCTAGTGTGGACTAGGCTTAAGGTTGCCTTGGTAATAACTTGTATGCAATATTGAATAGAGGTTTCAAATTTCGCGTCATCATGCGTCGGTTGAATACAAATTTACAACCCGCACTCAGCCGAAAAGGAAACTTTAAATTCATCTGGAATTTCACGTAGGCACTCATTACGTGAATTTTTGATTGATTTATGTGAATCACTTAGAAGCTAATACAAATTCATTTCATCGGTACGTGAAAATCACATAGCCGTTTGCTGCCAAAACTAAGACAAATTTAATTTACGTGGAAATCCAGTGATCCGCCAAGTACAAAGGGATTTGGTGCATTCTATGTGATATTCACGTAACTCAGAAAAGAAAATTCACGTAGCATCTATGTGGATGAAAACAGTTTTCAATATGTGGCCGGATCCAACAGTTGGGGCTGAAGCTGAAAGATAGATAAATTTTGGGGCATGCAAACGCTGAATTTTGTAAGTTCATAGTAATAATTTTATTGTGTCTTTGTTGTTTTAATCTTTTACTATTTACACAGGATTCGGAATCGAGGTCGCCAGAACGGCTTATCATCAAATGTCATTTAATCGACGGTGTTTAAGTGAATTTGTGAAGTGTAAATGTGTAGTTAAAGTGTTTAAGTAGAAAAAAGAAGTATGTGCTTCGTGTTATAAAAATAATTCGACATAATAAAACTTCCCTGCAAAATTAAAACATTTTTTATGTAATATGCGAAATAAAACACCCGCTACGTTCATATCAATATGAAATCTACGTGAATTGCATGTAGCAGAACGAATTGTTTTTCTACGTACACTTCAAGTGGAACTTACATGAAAGTTACGTGAATTCTGCTCGCTACGCGGGCTCTGTTTGCTACCTGAAATTCACGTAGATTCTACATGATTTTTAGGGTGGCAAAAATCTATGTACATTTTCACGTAGCGGTCATGTGAATAGTTTTTTCGGTGCGTTATAAGAACATTTATCTTCACAAATGTAGTAAGAGTACAAGTTTTCGAATAATTAGTTCTTCAGGAAAAATTTGAAAGAAAAACTTTTCGAAGGTTGTCTGACTATTAAACATTAAATTTCAAACATTTCGCAAATAACATCGAGATAGCAGAAAGCGCACGCACAGTCTCCATTTCTAGCGGCTCGGTGATTGTACATGAAGCCGCAAAAAGTATCAACAAGGTTGTTTTATTTTTTGTCTATAAATTCCAGCAAGGTTTTCTTCGTTCGATCCGTCCATCTTAGCCAAATCTCACCCACCCTACAGAAGGTACCTATTGGTTCATGGTCGGTTCCCATTTGTAATTAAGCTAATACAATCAGCTCGTTGGTGGAAACTGCCTCCAAAAAAACCTGGTCAATGCCTGGTGGTTTGATCCCAAGGTCGAGATTTCGTTGGCCAATTAAGCCAACGAGCTCGGCCTTCGGGGCCGTAATTTGGGCAACCTTTCTTTCTTTTTTTCTTCTTTCGGCTGTGTGCTCTGGTCGTATAAAAACGACATTTGTTTTCGCTCTCACTCATCCTCATACCTGATATGAAACTGAATTTGATGGTGGCTAATTTTTACCTTTTAATGACCTTCCGCTGAAGCCTTCGAGACACCAATAATTGTGAAATTGTTTTCAACTTACACAAACCATCAAAAGTTTTCTTGAAAAGGGTTCTGTAGAGATGGGATAAAGGATATGCAGAAAATAAACCAAATTTATAAAAAATAAAATAAAACAATAGTTGTATTCGGCAACACTGAAGATGTGGCAACGTTTGTTATTTTGGCAACACTAGCTACAACAACAAACAAAACAAAGTCAGTCATTGATCTATTGCGTATTCAGAGAAAAATTGGATTCACGCAACGGTAGTTAGACCCGAAATTTGACAACCGTAATTTGACAGCTCGATTGATGGGTTGCATTTTTGTCAGTGTAACCGAGTAACACTGAAGAAAATAATCATCTTATATCTGAGGGTTCTTTTCTGGTGGTGTTTTTTGTTGTCCTTTGATAAAGAGTAGCGTATGCGAATAAAAATCTAGGTAGAAGTGAAATCTAGAGTTTGTTTTGATTAGGTCGTAAGAACCAATATAAACAAATCTGAGTTATTGGCTGCAAACGATTGATAAACATGCATTCTGTTATTGATAGAAACTCGGTTTCATTTGATCAATAAATAACTTTACCAAGATGATTTGAATTTAGGACGTATGACGACTTTAACATTTTTGAGTGTACTTTGGTTTTTGCGTCATTTTGCCTTGCCGTGCATTTGCCGTGATGCAAAACGTCGCAAAAAAATAGTTCGGCAAGTTTGTTATACGACGTTGTGCATCGTCACGAAAATCGCTTCGAGAAGTAATGAAGTTAACGTGAAAAGAAAAACAAACCAGTCTGCAGCAGTGATATTATCCATTTTAGCATGGTGAAACACTGCAAATTGTTGTCGGGTAAGTAGAATATACTTTATTCAACTACGTGTGAAAAGCCAGTTTATTTTTTTTCATTACAGAAGAAACCAAAACAATTTAAAGCGTTGGATGCTTTTAGACACATCTCGAACTGCCAGTGGCGCACAGGTAATGCCCGGTAATGTTCTGGTGGATTCCCAATAACCAGTTCCACCACGCAGTAATTCAAGATTTCATCGGAAGAAGATATACGTGGATTTATTGGATAAGATTTTTGATTCAAGCATTTCTCTAATCAACTCCGAAAGAATTACTGGAGATTTGGCCAATCAAATCAGTTTTTGTAATCCGTCTTATCGATTGACCAAAATGACGTTTACGCCAAATGAGAAATGCATTAAGTCGTAAGTACATCTTTATCAATAGTAGTTTAATTTACATTAGTTTCGAGTACGCCAGCATGTTCTGCGTCTAGTTTTACGTGTACTTTCTAATTTACAGAAAAGTTTGTTCTGAAATAATAAAATGAGAATTGAAAATGTTTTCCGGAACTTAAACATCGATTTTCTCAAAACATGTCTAGTGGCTCTTACGACCTAATCAAAACAAACTCTAGAAATATGATTTTGCAAATTCAAAATCAAAATCGCTTTCAGGTATGGCGCTTTTGAGAGCAGAAATGGAGAAGCATGCGTCTCCTAATACAATTGCCCAAACAATTGGGTATTTTTTTTGGGACTGGAAAAAGTACACTCAGAAAAATCCTATTAAGTATGCCATAAGATTCTCTTATGAAGTGGCGCCATAAGAAAAATTAATGAAATTCATAAGATTGTCTTATGATGGAAATGAACTCAAAGGATGAACACCGGTTTCAATGAGGGATGGTTGTTTTTCATAAGATATTCTTATGGGAAAATAAAATTTCGCGTATAATAAAAATAATTCAAGATTGTTTTTTAAATCATTTTATTTTTGATAACATTGGTTTGAAATAACATCATGGCGGCAATCAGCAGCCCTTCAATACCCAGTTTTATTGCCGCCTCGGCCCTGTGACTTCGCGCTTCTTATCGGTAGTCAATCTGAAAAGTAAGTAAGAATCAAAATATATCTTTTGAGCTTACAAGTATTCTCAACCTTCATTAAAATTAAATGTCAACAAAAACTTACCATTTAGAATATCAGAATCAATTGACATTGAAGAATCTTTACAATTGGTTAGTGCTTCTGATGACGATGAAATAGATGACTGGTGGAATGAATGTGTTCATTGTTTTTTCACAATGCCGTTTCTTCTATTTTTTATAAGAACATCGTATAAAAATTGAAAGAATTTCATAAGACTCTTATGAAAAACTGTTTTTCACTCTAAAAAGCGGTTCATAAGATGCATCTTATGAAAATTATAATAAGAATTTGCCTGAGTGTAGAGCTTGCCAAATTTTACAACAACAACAGCAACAATCGGAAATTGGGTTAGCATGTTTGAACTCAACGGAACGGTTAACAGATGCAACAGGGAAAAAATCTTTTTAAAATTTTCCGAAACAGAGCGGAAGTGGATCGTTCAACAATTCCTACAACAACAACGATTGCTCCATCGGAGAATTCATTTTCATTAGTAGTCAATGAAATTCCCGATTGCACAGATGAAATGAAATTCCCGATTGCACAGATGTCGATCACATTTGATTCCATTTTATTATTTTTATATTTTTTACTTACGTTGAATGTTGTTCGGTAGAAATTAAGTAGCCAAATGTTTTCAAATTGTTTGTTTAATTGAATAAATGTTTCTAAAATATCAATGGTTTTCTTTAAATAAAATATATTGAAAAAAATCTGAAAAATGTTTTGGGTTGGTTTAGGCATCCATTTTTTTTTAAATCAGTGGTTGTTTCAGTTGTTTTATCACGAAAATAGGTAATAAATAAAACATTTCATGTTAATTGATAAAGAGTAGTTTTTGAAATGTATTTTGTTCTACAACTATAAGAGTTAATATTTGTATAACTCAATTTGTTAAGGAATGGTAAATATGTCAGGCTGAAGTCAACTTTTCTACTACAAATTAATGGAATTTGATTTTTTCTTGAAACGTCGAAAACAATCCCTTCACTATATTTTTTTGTAATTATGACATGGACTATAAATGATTCTGAACAAAGTGATGCTTGTTCCATCGCGTTTCTTGACGTGTCGCTCTTATTATACCATCCGCTTTAAAGTTATAAAATAAATCCCTTAATACTATAAATTTTTATAAATAAAGAAATAGATTGGTTCCCGTTTAGTTTTTCAAATCAATGATTCGATACATTTCTTTTCTAAATAAATGTGATAAATCATTTAAGAATTGGTAAAATGCATTGAAAACGGATTTAAATGTTACTGCATCATTCATAATTGACTTTTAAACAATGGTTTTTTTTGCCCGCAAAAACTCATAAATATAATCTGAATTGTTTGTTTCAGTGCAACAGCTTTGACGTCTTGCGGTAGTTTTTCTTCTTCTTTTGGAAGAGTTGCAAAAATCCAACTTTTCTCTGTAGGAGCAATATTCTTGTGAGATATAGACGTGTCTGAGTGAATCTCTGAGTTGAGATTCATAAGAGTCGTAAAATCACGACAGGTTCGACAACCCTTAATTATGGAGTTCAATCAATGCCCCAAAGTACATTATATTTAGCTCAAAATTTACACTGACGCTTCCAAAAAATCGTTTACTAAACAAACATGTTTCCCTGTCTTCATGTCTTCGTGGCTACCTTTTTTTACGACATCTTTTTCTTTTTAAAACGTCTCTCATAACAAAAATCTATATTTTATTTAATTCGATGCAGTCTTCCATCGCAGAGATTCGTTCTCTCTATAATTACACTCAGAGGAAATCTTATTATAAATTTCATAAGATGCATCTTATGAACCACTTTTTTGCGTCCAAACTAATTTTTCATAAGAGTCTTATGAAATTCTTTTAATTTTCGAACGATGTTCTTATGAAAAATAGAAGAAACGGCATTGTGAAAAAACGATGAACACATTCATTCATAGCATCAGTTTTTTTTTTCATCATCTAACAGTACGAAGCAATCGCCAGTTCATAATTATTATAGTTTTCCTTCAAAGTTAAATGTTATTGTTATCTCCGGAATGGTAAGTTCGATTTGATGTTTTTGGTGTGAACGTTGAATATATTAGTAAACTAAAATACATTATTTGTTTACTTTTCAGCAAGCTGATCGGCAAAAAAAAACTTTGATGGAGCCGTCTGTTGATGCGCTGCTGATGGTGACCATGAAGGATTTAATTTTAAACAAATTTGGCAAACAATAAAGTGAATGTTTTCAGCATGAAATATCGTGAATTTTTCTTATTAGAAAGTGATTTACTGTTTCCATAAGAATCTCTTATGAAAAGCAACAACCTCTCATTGAAGTAGGAGTTCATCTTCAGAATTCATTCGCGTCATAAGACAATCTTATGAATTTCATTAATTTTTCTTATGGCGCCACTTCATAAGAGAATCTTATGGCATACATAATAGTTTTTTTCTGAGTGTAGTTTAATTTTAGGATAGTTTTAGTTTTTAGTTGTAAGTGTAAGTATAAAATATTTTTGCAATACTGGATGTTCTCCTACATAAAAATACTTGATTGTGCTCAGCAAATTTAAGTCGATTTTAGTGATTAGTAAGCTACAGGACTCTGGACAGTTCATTATTGAACTGAACACCTAATTTAGTGTAATATAACGACGAATACGACGAGTACGAATAAAGATATATTAAAAAATATCTTTTATTTAATGTACGTAATCAACATGCTGTCTTCGGAAATGATCCATGGCACGTCCCAAGTAAAAAAATAGTCTCAAGCATGACAATAATAACAAAAAAACGAGTATAAAAAGAAAAATACGGATAAAATGAGACAAAATTGATAGAAAAGACTAAAATAAGATGAATTCTAACGAGAATGCATCGCAAATTAGTTAAAAGTGAGAAAAAAATAGCCAAATGTAAATCTAATTGAAAAACAAATGAGATATCAGTGAGATAAAAAGAGTTAAAAATAATAAAACAAAAGAGACACACGCAGAATTGAAACAGGAATAAGACAAAAGTGAGACAATAAAGGAACAAAATATGTTTCATATTTTGGAGGAGGTAGTTGCTAGTATTAAGGAAAAAACGAGACAGAAAAAAATAAGATGAAAATTATGAAAAATGAAACCAAGTTCATGCCAAAAAAAAAAGCAGAAATGAGATAAAAATAGGACAAAAATGAAACAAAAATGAGGCAAAAAGAAAAATTTAACACATCAAAGCAGAAAACGAGACAAAGATAGTATAAAAATTAGATACAATCGAAAATGAGCAACATATCAAGACAAAAAAGATACTAATCTGCGAAAATTAAAGAAAAAAATCAATCAGATAAAATTAATACCAAATTGAAACAACAATAATTAAAAAATAAGACGAAATGAGATAAAAATAAGACACAGAGAGTCAAGAATGGAACTAAACTAGGAAAAAAATGAGACAAAAATCACTAAAATAAGAGAAATCAAGAGAAAGTTGAAACCAAAGCGGAACCCAAATGAACCAAAAACAAGAGAATGATGATACAATAATGGGGCACAATAAAAATTAGATAAAAACGACGAAAAATAAGCCCAAAACTAATGAACAAAACTAAGATAAAAAAGTACTGAAAAAATGAGACAGAAATAAAAAATAAAAATTACAAAAGTGATAAAATGATCAGAATGCTGAACAGATTAAAATTGCAATGTGACAAGTGTTTGATTTGGGTACAAAAATGTATTTTTTAATTCAAATAGACAAAAAAATTAATATGGGAAAATATTTTTGAAAACATGTGTGTATGAGCTAGTTCACTTGTGTTCGAAAAAAAATGATAGAATTTTTTTTGCACATTTTGAAAATTTTACAATGTGATAATTTTTCCAGATTTGCGGCTTTGAAATTTTTTGCTTGCAAATCCAACTATTTTTGCATCACAGTATGCGAAAATAAAAACGGTTTTTCTACGGCCGCAAATCTTGATAAAATTTTCGCATTGACAAATTCAAGTCTCAAAATTTTAACCACTTTTTTCATCACGAGTGAACATGCTCTAACAAAATTAACCATGCAGGACACTCTTGGATAAAAAACAGAGCATCAAAAGAAAGCCCGATGAAAAATCTTCAATCCAATATTTGGCAAGAAAACTCATAAAAAACGAAAAAAAGTCATTTAAGAGCGTATTGAAGAATAGTTGAAGCTGATTCTAAACGATGGTTGAATGAAAAATTGATCAAACAGGACTCTTTTTTTTTGGTGTTTTCTTATCAATTTCCAACCGCATCTCGGGTAAATTAGACAAGCTAGACGTTCTCTCCGTTCTCTAAACGAAAATTTTCTTTTGTTCTTACAGTATACTTCTTCAAGTGATAAATTTCCCTCTTCATCATGATCGGCATCTACCATCATGAGCATTTCTATAACAACAACAACGCCGCGGTAACAGTGTTGCCAGATTCACTTCCGCGTCGGTTATCCTCACCGCCAGCTGCACATCCAGGTGCGTTTCTGGTGTTGCCTCCACCTCGGTTACTGTACAGCAGTGACGATGAAATCGACGGCAACGACCGCAATGCCATTCTTCACTACCATGCAGCAAGTCGCACCGCCCCGACGACTCCCACGAAAAAGAGGCGTCCCCATCGACATCGTCAACATCGACGCCGGAAGCACTCGATCCGGGTGATTCGCGACGGAGAACGCTCAGTGCTACTGATCAATCAACCCCCGCACGAGGAAACCTTGCGGCTGAAGATCCAACTGCTCACGGCCCAGGACAGCGAGATTGAGCTTAAGGTAGGTCCCGAAATACTATTTAGGTGCTATCGCATCATTAAGTATACCTGCCTCAATACGCGTGTTCATGATAAAACCACATGACTGAAACGACCAACGCCTACTAACTTTTACATAGTAATTTGCTTCCCACCGAGTCGAAAGACAAATAGGTAATAACAATAATAAAGAACGGACGGGCTACTATGTGAGGTAGGCCTAGTTACAGTTTTGAAACCAAAACCCACACCACATCAAATATTGGAAGTTATGACAGCAAAACGGATGCGCGCTTCTTCCGGTTTGGATTTTTTTAGGTTTGTTATTTTCCCCCCGTTCCAGCATTCCCAGTCGGTAGGCAGAAGGTAGGTTTTGGGCTCTTGCACCGCCTACTGTGACGAGCGAGAATAAGGCGCGTCATAAAGTGGAAAATGCAATGGCGTTTCTGTTCTGTTCGCTTTCTGGGAAACTCCCTGTGGTGGCTGGCTAACGACCCCATTTCGCTATCAGAAAACACAACAACGATTGGCTCCTATCATGATTGCTCAATCGGTGTGGTGGAGGTGCTTTTGTTGGTAAAGGAGAATTTCCTTTTTTTAAGCTAAAGTTGAATCTCAATATTTTCGGAATTCAATGCACGCTCCTTTCGTTTTTGGCAACACGCTTTGTCTTTCCAAAATTGAACCGTGCCAAAATCTAACGGTTTGTTTTTGTCAAATCTTGTTCGTTAATTTTTTTTTTATGAAAATGCTTGAAAATTTTCCAAGTGGTATACAAGTTTTATGGTGATATTGTGCAATATGTTATCAATGCAGTAAATAATCTTGTCACTTGAACCTGAAAATTTTATGAACTATGTATGTGGTTTTTAATTAATTTTGATTGGATCGTTTGTTCCGAGAGTGAGATTTTCCATTTTGTACCTACAATAAATCATCTTGTGAATAGATTCTTATAATAATCACCTGAAAAATGTTCGAAATGTTTCTTCTTTTAAATTATTTTTTATGGGAGCCTTTCCATTTTGCTTAAGGCAGAGATTGTTTTAATTATTAGACAAACCATCCTTGACCGAAAAACTTTCGGATGCAAAATTTCAAGTCGATCAGGCCGCCCGTGTTCGTGTTAGTATTACGAAGAAAACAATTTTTCTATCATAAGATCATCAAAAATCGAATAAATAGAAATTATTGGAAAATGTACATATGTGGTCGGGATTCGACCAGCAGACCGAACTGAACGCCATTAGCATTTTTTCGAGATACTCGAACTTTATGAGAAAATATTTTCATCAAGAGACGAAATCTTTAATGTCTATGAGTCAGACTCGGTAGATCAAAATTCAAGGAATTCGTTTCAGTCAATCATATTCACTCTTTCAACTTACAATATGAATTACGTGAGATCCAATTTCTTTTGTTTCAAAATTTTCACATGGCTCTCAGTTCGGTCTGGTCGAAGCCCGGCCATGTATGGAAATAACAAAATTTGTGAAACCAGTCTTTCAATTTCTAGTCCGAAAAAAGAAAAATAAAATCAGGTCAGAAATCAACAACTTCCTCTTCCGGGTCAAGCAGTGGGACAAATGTTAGCTCGTTGGAGCAATTTTGTCTCTTCGCATTTTCTCTGCTTTATTTTTGACCGATACACCGTCTAATTAGCATACGGATAGGGGTTATTAAAATTAATAACCCTACTTTTCTCAGCCGTCGATTCCTGCTGAGGAGCAAAACACCGATATTTGACCCCTGCGAGAACGGAAGGCTCACGATGACATGGGAGTTTTCAGCTAATTTTCAAATTGTTACGATGGAAAATTTCAGAAATCTACCGACATTTAAAGAACGTAATAAGGTCGCGAGCAACCTCCAATTACCGAAAACGATTTGTACCCGTACAAAACTGATAAGCAATCGTTGTCGTTCTCCTCTCAAATTAAGTTGGCCATGACATGCTCCTCGACATATGATTGGAAAATAACACTTCTTTTCTATTATTCTGGGGAAAAAATCATTAACCTTCAACTTCAGCCGGTGCCTACTGTGATTGTTAGACCAAACCACTAAACGCTCGCTACAAATTGCAGCCGTTTTTTTTTCGCCGAAAAATAAAGTGGTTTTTCTCACAGCAGCAGCAGAGTGGCTCCAGCCAGCAGCGCTTACTTCGATTCTATACATCTCTTAATTTTAAGCCTCAGCTAAAACCAACGAGCGACGGCGAGTGAGCAGCTGATGGAATGTTCAGTTCATGGCGCCCGGTGGCGTGTCATTTAAATTCAAATCTTTTTATAACGAGCGATTATTTGATTGGCGGTCGGCATTAGAATATACGCTTGTAACGGTGCTGTTATGTGGCGTAGCTATTGAGCTTTAAGGTTGAAGTTTACCATTTTATCGGGCAGAGAAAAAAGGGCGACGGTGAGGTCACCCGCCCGGTAAAGGTTTGCCGAAATCAATACCGAGAGTGGGAATTTTGAAACTCTAATTGGAAGGTAAAAATTATCAAGCACTATTTTAAGGAAAAATCGATAGAATAGTTCAAAGTTTGTGTAAAAAAATTTCTGAATTTAGATCCGGAATAATTGTAAGCTCACAAAGTGGTACAGTAAGCAGAATGAGCACATCTTTTTAAAGGAGTGCTTATCCTGTTAACTGCACCATTGTAGTGAACCGTCGATTATTCCTACATTCAGTTGGAATTCTTTATGTTGCGCAATTTTGATAAAAATGAGAAAAATAACAAAAACAGTAAAAATGCCAAAAAATGAGACAAAATAAAAAAATGAAACAAAAACGAAACCAACTTGAGCGCATAATGAGAAAAAAATAAGACAAAAATTCGAAAATAATGAGAAAAAAAATGAAACAAAAATGATACAAACATTCTACAAAAATAAGAATAAAAATGAGTCAAAAATGACACAAAAAATCGACAAGAATGATACAAAAAATTAGACAAAATTGAGACCAAAAAAACAAAAATTACAAAAATTAAAAAATGTGGCAAAAATGAAAGAAAAAATGAGACATAAATGAGACAAAATGGGACAAATATGACAAAAATGAGACAAAATTAAGACAAAAATCAGACAAAAAATCAGACAAAAATGAGAAGAAAATTAGGAGCAAATGAGAAAAAAAAACAAAAATAATACAAAAATAAGACAAAAATAAGACAAAATGAGACAAAAATGACACACAAACTAGACAAAAATGAGACAAAAATGAAAAAAAAATGAGACGAAAATGAGACACAAACTAGACAAAAATGAGACAAAAATGAGACAAAAGTGAGAGAAAAATAAGGCAAAAATGAGACCAAAACGAGACAAAAACAAGACAAAATTGATATAAAAATGAGATAAAAATGAGATTAAAATGAGATAAATGAGACAAAAATGAGACAAAAATGAGACAAAAATGAGACAAAAATGAGACAAAAATGAGACAAAAATGAGACAAAAATGAGACAAAAATGAGACAAAAATAAGACAAAATTGAGACAAAATTGAGACAACAATGAGACAAAAATGAGACAAAAATGAGACAAAAATGAGACAAAAATGAGACAAAAATGAGACAAAAATGAGACAAAAATGAGACAAAAATGAGACAAAAATGAGACAAAAATGAGACAAAAATGAGACAAAAATGAGACAAAAATGAGACAAAAATGAGACAAAAATGACAAAAATGACCAAAATGAGACAATAATGACAAAAATGTCAAAAATGACAATAATGACAAAAATGACAAAAATGACAAAAATGACAAAAATGACAAAAATGACAAAAATGACAAAAATGACAAAAATGACAAAAATGACAAAAATGACAAAAATGACAAAAATGACAAAAATGACAAAAATGACAAAAATGACAAAAATGACAAAAATGACAAAAATGACAAAAATGACAAAAATGACAAAAATGACAAAAATGACAAAAATGACAAAAATGACAAAAATGACAAAAATAACAAAAATGACAAAAATGACAAAAATGACAAAAATGACAAAAATGACAAAAATGACAAAAATGACAAAAATGACAAAAATGACAAAAATGACAAAAATGACAAAAATGACAAAAATGACAAAAATGACAAAAATGACAAAAATGACAAAAATGACAAAAATGACAAAAATGACAAAAATGACAAAAATGACAAAAATGACAAAAATGACAAAAATGACAAAAATGACAAAAATGACAAAAATGACAAAAATGACAAAAATGACAAAAATGACAAAAATGACAAAAATGACAAAAATGACAAAAATGACAAAAATGACAAAAATGACAAAAATGACAAAAATGACAAAAATGACAAAAATGACAAAAATGACAAAAATGACAAAAATGACAAAAATCACAAAAATGACAAAAATGACAAAAATGACAAAAATGACAAAAATGACAAAAATGACAAAAATGACAAAAATGACAAAAATGACAAAAATGACAAAAATGACAAAAATGACAAAAATGACAAAAATGACAAAAATGACAAAAATGACAAAAATGACAAAAATGACAAAAATGACAAAAATGACAAAAATGACAAAAATGACAAAAATGACAAAAATGACAAAAATGACAAAAATGACAAAAATGACAAAAATGACAAAAATGACAAAAATGACAAAAATGACAAAAATGACAAAAATGACAAAAATGACAAAAATGACAAAAATGACAAAAATGACAAAAATGACAAAAATGACAAAAATGATAAAAATGACAAAAATGACAAAAATGACAAAAATGACAAAAATGACAAAAATGACAAAAATGACAAAAATGACAAAAAATGACAAAAATGACAAAAATGACAAAAATGACAATAATGACAAAAATGACAAAAATGACAAAAATGACAAAAATGACAAAAATGACAAAAATGACAAAAATGACAAAAATGACAAAAATGACAAAAATGACAAAAATGACAAAAATGACAAAAATGACAAAAATGACAAAAATGACAAAAATGACAAAAATGACAAAAATGACAAAAATGACCAAAATGACCAAAATGACAAAAATGACAAAAATGACAAAAATGACAAAAATGACAAAAATGACAAAAATGACAAAAATGACAAAAATGACAAAAATGACAAAAATGACAAAAATGACAAAAATGACAAAAATGACAAAAATGACAAAAATGACAAAAATGACAAAAATGACAAAAATGACAAAAATGACAAAAATGACAAAAATGACAAAAATGACAAAAATGACAAAAATGACAAAAATGACAAAAATGACAAAAATGACAAAAATGACAAAAATGACAAAAATGACAAAAATGACAAAAATGACAAAAATGACAAAAATGACAAAAATGACAAAAATGACAAAAATGACAAAAATGACAAAAATGACAAAAATGACAAAAATGACAAAAATGACAAAAATGACAAAAATGACAAAAATGACAAAAATGACAAAAATGACAAAAATGACAAAAATGACAAAAATGACAAAAATGACAAAAATGACAAAAATGACAAAAATGACAAAAATGACAAAAATGACAAAAATGACAAAAATGACAAAAATGACAAAAATGACAAAAATGACAAAAATGACAAAAATGACAAAAATGACAAAAATGACAAAAATGATAAAAATGACAAAAATGACAAAAATGACAAAAATGACAAAAATGACAAAAATGACAAAAATGACAAAAATGACAAAAATGACAAAAATGACAAAAATGACAAAAATGACAAAAATGACAAAAATGACAAAAATGACAAAAATGACAAAAATGACAAAAATGACAAAAATGACAAAAATGACAAAAATGACAAAGATGACAAAAATGACAAAGATGACAAAAATGACAAAAATGACAAAAATGACAAAAATGACAAAAATCACAAAAATCACAAAAATGGCAAAAAAAATCCGAGATATTTTGTACAAAATATTTACATAGATCAGATCTGGTAGCAAGATTCCTGTTTTAAATCAGTATAGATCCAAAACCGATATTATCGAATTTCGTACATTGCTACCAGCTGATGGAAGAAAACGAAGAACACCTTATTTCACCTTGAGGAGGAAAAAGAACAAGCCAGAGTTTATGGTGTGTTGGCCTAGCTCCAGATAGCTATGGAAATCAGAAAAGTTCGTCCAGAAAAGAGCCACGCGCCCGATTTGGCTTCGACTTATGACGCCATCAGAGCAAAAACAAAAGCTTAATTAATCGAAATTTTCGACACCACCGCCAGCACCATTTTTGGAGAGCGTCAATGAATGGACGAGAATTGGTCGTCGTCGTCGTCTTGGTCGCTTGCTTGAGGCCGAGATTACTAACAGTCAGCAAGAAATCAACAAAAGAATCGGTAATGAGGGAGCGAGGGGGAAGGTAAACTAAAGGAAATCGATTCAGATGTAAGTTTAGGAAAATGCTACCTCCAAAATGAGAAAGGAAAAACAAAAATCGAAGCAACCCAATCCCCAAAACTAACGCACGTTTACCTTGAATGAATTCAAGGCATACTGGATTGCTGCTGGTCCCACTCGAAAAGGAGCCGGCATCGATCTTCGAAGGTTGCTGAGTTATTTTTTTGGTCTGCACCAAACTTTTTTTTCTCGTTATATTGTCGTAAAGAGAGAAAAAAAAGGAACGAAATCAAAGCAAAGGATGTGCGTGCGCTCTCGAATGCCGCCTACTGCGTTAGAGGCAAAAAAAAAACCCACCCAGTTCTACTTGTGGGTATCGTTAATAACTGTCACAAGGTACAACGACGGAATGTGTATCGAAAATTACGATTTAATTAACCTTCGAAGCGTTTTCGTGAGAGATACAGATTGGGGCATGTTTCCGTTGCTTGCGAGTGAAAAATTGTGCCGAACGGAAAAACAGCGTGTAGTGATGGAATATTTCACGCCATTATTTTTTTTTCGGAAGAGGCGAGGTATATTTATCTTAAGCTTTTTTTAACGTAACGTTATTAAGGCCACGCTGCTGACGGTGTCTGCGCTATCGGGGAAAATTTCGCGAGTATTGTCGGTTTTTTTTCGGCCGAGTGCGGTACCTATCATCGAGCGACCCAGGATTTAATTATGCTGACCTCCCCTTAAAGTGGTTTGAATAATAGATCAAAATTAATTTGGTTTGTGAAATGAAAAAAAAAAACGAATTTTGAATAACAAGAAATTTCAACTAATGGTGGCTCCAGAGAGCAAGAGGTAACAATTTCGGTAGTTTGATTAAAAGAATTGGTTCACTGTTAAATTAACTTGATTTTTTGTTTTAGTTTCCTGTAGACACGGATTTGAAAGGAAATTAAGGAAGTGACTTAACAGATGGGAAATCTCCTAAACTTGAATTTTTAATTTAAATAAGTAGCGGCTCCAGAGAGCAAAAATTAACACTGTTTGTTCTCCAAATTAGTAGAACTTTATAAAGTTTACACTACGCGATACTGTTTTAGGCAATCAAATATATTTTGTGTTGAGAATGCCAGTTCAATATTTTCTCAGCGTTAGTGGAGTTATTTTCTTGATTTTTTTTTATATGAGTGGCTCCATAGAGTAAATTTGCTGTGCCTTTTTTGGTCTTTTTTTTTAAGTTCATCAAGAGTTTTGTTTAAAAAAAAGGTGTTTATATGAAAATTAAATAAAAAAATATCAGTTTGTACAATAAAATTTCAACAAATTTGCCTATTTAGGCAACAAATTTTAAGTTGTTTTCTTTCCCCTTTAAAAAACTTAAGATCAATTTCGCTACTGCTAGGACTCATTCGTCGAGAGGAAACTTTGCTGTGAAACTTTGTCGTGTTAACACGCTGTTTTTAATTAACACACCGCCAGGCAGGTCACCGAAAAGGCACAAGCATTGAGGAATTCGGTGGTGGAAAGCCTGTCAACACAAATTAGGCTCTGACGACGACGACGACGACGTGACTATCGGGCTTGCTGTTGGTTAACCAGGACCTAACTTGTTCCCTCGAATGACTCTCGTCTTGCAAGGTCAAACCAGCAGTATTTTTCCCCTTTGGATAGGTCCCACCCAATCAGAGCAGCAAGCAGCAAAATATCAACGTTAAAACGAAAAAAATATGACTTGATAGTGCTATCAGAATCTTGCTGCTGCTACTCCTAAACAGGGTGGCAAATTTATGCAAACCATAATTTTAAGAGATCATTATTTTTCCGCCCTGTGAATTGTCCGTTGTCCGTTAGTTGCTTCTGTAATACCGTGTAGGAACATGTAACAAAAAAAAAAAAACAAGAAAATAAACGAGCAGAATGGGGGTCCTAAATTTATTATCATATCCATGCCGCATTTTTTCGACGGAGTGTTGCAATTTGGCCTCGACCTAACTACACTCGGGAATGAACCGAGAAAAAGGAGAAAAAGAAAACGACGAAAAAAAACGGCGACGGTATAGCGACATCAAAAACAACTGACTGACTCTTCCTAAAACAACCGTAGGGCTTGACCGCAGGTGAAAGCTCATATTTATTCAAGCAGCTGAAAATTTCCCAACACCATGGCCAAACGCCATCTGAATCGGGTGCTAGGGTTGATCTTGGAGTATTTTTCTTTAGCGATTTAGTCTATCAAAGTTGGTTGACTTCAGTTATTTTAGTTGGAAGCTTTGACTATTAGTGCATGTTCAAATACTCAAATGGAATGTTTCATTTGAATAAATACATAGTGATGGAAATTTCACAAATTCGAAGATTTTAATGCCTTTCGATTTACGTTTTGTGCGAACTCGAGAAACACCGGGTAAATTCAGCTAGTAAATAGATTCATGCCTCTTATGCCAATTTCACTTCGAATCTCGGGATTTTAACAACAACTCATCAAAAATTCAATAAAAACTAAGGTCTTTTTTTATAGAAACCTTCCTGTGCCAATTCAAAGTATTGTTGAATTTTCACGAAAAAAAAATTGCCGAAACAGTGGACGGTTTGTACAGATAAAACCTTTTGCGGCTGTTGATCCCAGATTTAATGCCGAAAATCGATCTTCCTTCTTCTACTATTTCTTCTTCTAACATCAACATGGAGGTAAAAATTGGAGGTATCCTGGAAAATGATAAATTTGCGTTCTCATTTTTCTTTCCAACATAGTATTTACGGCTTGATTGTAAAATGATGTAGTTTAAACTTTCAAAAATATTCAACACTCCTTCGAAATAAACCTAAATGCTTCTCCTGCAGGTACGTAATCCAATCCGGAAATTTCTGGTCCGCACAATTTGATTCACTTCTAACGAAATTTGTTGGAAATTTTCTTTGTTTTGAGTTTTTCTGCTCAGAAAAACACACCCGTCATCACTGGAGCAAAGCCTACTCCTTCTAATACCGAAAATCGATCTTCCACTAAAAATTTGATTTGATTCACTTTTCAGGGAATTTTTTGATCGAAAAAAAATGTCGTTAGAAAATTCTTTCCGAATTTTCTCAAAAGTGCATTTAAGTGATTGCCCTGGACGTTTTCTGTAGGCGGACACACCCTTCGGTTCCAACGATTAATGAGCGAGTACTGTATTACTGAAGTTCGTTTTAAGATAGAAATTGGAAGTCTCCGCTTGAGCGAAAATAATTAGATTTTTAAACATTGTATTTTTTATGTTTTTCTGAATAATTGCGCATTATTGTGGGCTCCGTACAAATATTCTAAGAACGTTTTCAACTTTTTGGAGTTTTTGACTGTTGAGAAATTAGCATTTCGATTCTTAGAAAATACGGACCACTAATTATTGCTAGTTTCCCCACCCTAGGCCAGGCGTGATTCAAATTTAGTCACAGCAGCTCGCCTGAAGTTGTTGCTTTCTATATGGAAGTTGATTTTTCCACGCCAACACTTTCGGTTCCTCTCAAGTTCTTCCGCGGTCAGTCGGAATACTTGCTGTTTTCCTCAATTTGTTCCCCCGCCGAAAGTCAGCCAGCCAGCCAATTTCCTTCGTTCGTTAAAGCTCACACAGCCGCAGAAGAGGGCGCGCTTTTCCGTCATATTTGCTTTTGCTGGCCTTCCAATTACCTAGGCTATGTAGTGGGTACCTTCCCACGAATGTCGCGCACATGCCACAGCCGCTGGAAGGTTATTCGCGCGCCCGGAGTAGGTTTCTTGGTTCCGATTTGGCGACGTGTCGTTCGTCGGTGGTTTGCCAGCATACTGGTCACCCCCATCTGGTCAGTCTGGCAGGGATCGCTTGCAGGACTAGTCCGGTTTTGTCGGTCTCGAGACCCATAGTTAGTAAACCTCCGGTAGGCTTCTTCGTCGGTAGGCCACTGGGTTGGCGGAGGGTTATACTAACAAACGTGCCCGTTTGTGGACACAAAGACGTTGAGCAGCGAAAAACGGATAGCGGAAAGAATTGTTGTCCGAGATTTTAAAACTTTTGAGTGCAAAGCAAATTTTAAGGATCTTGGTTTACAAAAAAAAAAAAGTGGTTAAATATTTCGAACAAAAAATAATGCTTATGCTGTAATCTGTTGGTTTCTGAAAACAAACCCTAATTATAGCTTCAATCAAACAATCTAAACGACATACGGGAATCGACTCAGAAGAAAGTTTATCGTTACATCAACCGGAAATTTGCCTCTAGTTAAAAGAAAAACAACAAAAACGAAGAAACTGTGGAAGAAAAATCGAGTTTAAAGTTGAGTGAACTGACCCCAACTTAACCCCAACACACAAGCATAGCTACATTAAATCGACGCTCACCGTCTCAAAAGTGTGGAGCAATGGAAGAAAATCAAGCAAAAAAGGCTGGTGCTGCAAAAATGAACAACTACCGAGTCGAGTCCTTCTCCTATGGCGCTGGGAATGCTTTGTGTGATGTGGTCTTCTCGCCATGCTCGATTCTTGTGCTATAGGACACTAGAACGTTATAGGTGCCGTTAGTTAGGGTGGTTCAAGGATTACATTTTTATTGGCTTCATAATGCCGAAAAGAATGATAAAATCGAAATACTATTCAATTCACGTGATCAGAAGCAGAATAGGATTTCGGGATTGAATGGTATATCAGTTTTGGCAGAGGTAACACAATGCCCCGATCTATGATTCTCAAGCATTTTAAAGTCCCTTGGAACAGGTTCAAAAAAGCTTATTCACTTCAATTAATGTCGGCTAATCATCAAATACATTCGTCATCCAAGTAGGCCATATGCACAATTTTCCCGTTTGTTTGAATAAAGTGCCGCTATTAAGCCTACCTCTTTTCTGAACCTAAAAAAATGCTTGCTACGAGATTTGAACCTAGGCCCTCCTGGTTACAAGGCTTCTTTTTGGTTAAACTGCTGTTTGACCTAGAATGATTAATTTCTGGGCAATACTTATTTATAAAGAGTATACAATCTAACTTTCCGTAACGTTATACGAAAGTTTCCTGCCAGAAGTCGTGAATGTCTCGAATGTCAGAATGTGAAGTCGTGTTCTTTTCTCAAGGCCTAAGAGCTCAAAATTACTTGGATGGCTTCAGATAACATGTTTCTGGAGTTTTATGAGCTTGTCAATGCGTTTTTAACGAATTGGAACAAAGAAATAATGAAACCTTTAGTTTCGACGTGCTTTGCAGTGAATTGAATCCTTTTTTATTTATAAGATGAGGGAACAAAAATCTATACAGAGAAATAGTGATCTGTTAAGGTTATTAAGAGTGCGTACTTAACTTTTTTCCATGCGATTGATTTTGAATACAACTACGTTTAAGTGTGCAGAATACAATAATTTTTTGAAATTTTTTTATTCATCAATCGTTAGTGTATCGAAAATACAAAAATTCTCTAGAATATTTTGAGTTGATATTCGTTATGCGAAAAAAAAACTACAGGGATTTGAGGATTTTGATGGCAGCTGCGTATTTTATTTGGTCGCGTACTGTAAATTACATAAGGGCGTAGTCACAATTACTTGCAATCGGTTTTTTTTGTGATGGTCCCACAGGCCCTTTTGAGCCCTTCCTCCACCCCAATTAACAAAGAGAAACAACTGCCCAATTCCCTTGAGTGAACTATATGAACTCATTGATGAACTTGAAAGTTGCAAAAGTGATGCATATCTACGTTGTAAGGAACTTAAGTCACAAAAAGGGCACAAAAGTGCTCAAAAGTACTTTAAACTGGATTTCCTAAGTCACAAAAAGTGCATTGAGGTGCTTCCTTCCTGGCTGGCTGGCTTTCTGGTTGGGCGGGTGCGCCTGCAGGGTTGCTACAAAATTATATCACCGCTTTGAGTTTTAGTTTCAGTTAAAACAATATCTAGCCGTGGTCTTGTGGTAGCGTCTTCGATTGTCATTACGAAGTGTTCGAATTGTCGAATTTGATTACTTGAGTGATCATTTTGATTTAGAAACAGCAAACAGCAATATGTCGAGTTAGGAATCCGACGCGTGGCGTCATGTTGGCACCATAGTAAATAATCAAAAGAAATTTATATGAACCAATTTCTAGGGTGCAATTGAGATAGAGAGAATTTTTTACTCATTTTTGGAAGCTGAATTAAAAAAAAATTCAATACATTTTCAGCATTTTTCTCAAATGAGAAAAGTTGACGCTTCGCGCTTTGGAGCAGCTGGAGTCTTCATACTAATAGCACTTAACTAAAATAATAATAGAAAAAATAAAAAAAAGCCTTTTTCAAATATTATTTACATACATCAATGCCAGCTGTACAGAATTTGTTCATAAAAAAAATAATTGAAGAAAATTACCTTCATTTGAAGTTTTGTATGAAAAATTCAAAATTTTGTTCGAAGAATTTCGCTGTTTCCATTTTTTTTCTTGTTGGTGTGAGATGAAGAATGTACAAAATAAAAGTAAAAGTTATAAACATAAATTAAACAAAAATGTGGCAACACTGGAATAGAAGCTTCAAAAACACAAATCAGTTAAGCCTTGTCGCTGAGACCGTCTCCAGATAAAATGTCTCCTAGTGTGGACTTACCTGGTCTAATCTTGTGAGAGACGGAATGGTGGAAGCGAGATTCTGAATTATGATTCGGAATTTATCATCCGTTCACGACATGGCGTAGTTGGTACCATGAGCGCAGATTTCAAAGACTGATGCTTTATTTGCTCTGGAATGATGCCAGTTCCGGTAAATATGATGGACTGAAGAGGCGCAGATTTGAAAGGCTGCTGCTTTGTTTGTTTTGGAATGATGCCAATTCCGGTAAATAAGACGGACTGAAGAAGCGCAGATTAGGAGGGCTGCTGCTTTGTTTGTTTTTAAATGATTCCAATTCCGGTAAATAAGACGGACTGAAGAAGCGCAGATTACAAAGGCTGCTGCTTTGTTTGTTTGGGAATGATGTTAGTTTCGGTAAATAAGACGGACTGAAGAAGCGCAGATTTGAAAGGCTGCTTCTTTGTTTGTTCTGGAGTGATGCCAGTCCTGGTAAATAAGACGGACTGAAGAAGAGCAAATTTGAAAGGCTGCTACTTTGTTTGTTTTGGAATGATGCCAGTTTTGGAATGATGCCAGTTTCGGTTAATAAGATGGACTGAGGAAGCACAGATTTGAAGTGCTGCTGCTTTGTTCGTTTTGGAATGATGCCAATTCCGGTAAATAAGACGGACTGAATAAGCGCAGATTTGAAGGGCTGCTGCTTTGTTTGTTTTGAAATGATTCCGTTTCCGGTAAATAAGACGGACTGAAGCAGCGCAGATTAGAAAGGCTGCTGCTTAGTTTGTTTTGAAAAGATGCCAGTTCCGGTAATCAAGACAGACTGAAGAAGCGCAGATTTGAATGGCTGCTGTTTTGTTTATTTCGGAATGATGCCAGTTCAGGTAAATAAGATGGACTGAAGAATAGCATATTTGAAAGGCTGCTGCTTCGTTTGTTTTGGAATGATGCCAGTTCCGGTAAATAAGATGGACTGAAGAAGCGAAGATTTGAAATTCTGTTGTTTGTTTTGAAAGGATGTCTGTTTAGGTGTATCAGACGAACTGAAGAAGTGCAGATTAGAGGGGCTGCTGCTTTGTTTGTTTTGAAGTGATCACAATTCCGGTAAATAAGACTAACTGAAGATACGCAGATTTGAAAGGCTGCTGCTTTGTTTGTTTTGGAATGATGTCAGTTTCGGTAAATAAGACGGACTGAAGAAGCTCAGATTAGAAAGGCTGCTTCTTCGTTTGTTCTGGAATGATGCCAGTCCAGGTAAATAAGACGGACTGACGAAGCGCAGATTTGAAAATCTGCTGTTTGTTTTAAAAGGATGTCAGTTTCGGTAAATAAGACGGACTGAAGAAGCGCAGATTAGAAAGGCTGCTTCTTCGTTTGTTCTGAAATGATGCCAGTCCTGGTAAATAAGACGTACTGAAGAAGCGCAGATTTGAAAGTCTGCTGTTTGTTTTAAAAGGATGTCAGTTTCAGTGAATAAGACGGACTGAAGAAGCGCAGATTAGAAAGGCTGCTGCTTTGTTTGTTTTAGAATGCCAGTTCCGGGAAATAAGACGGACTGAAGAAGCGTAGATTTGAAGGGCTACTGCTTTGTTTGTTCTGGCATGATGCCAGTTCCGGTAAATAAGACGGAAGAAGCGCAGATTTGTTAAAATAAACTGAACAAATAAGTGGCAACACTGAAATATAAGCTTCAAGGTTTAAACAAAAACACAAATCAGTTATTGATCTATTCTTGTGAGAGACAGGCATGTTAAAGCAAATGAAGATTCAGATTAATCGACCGTTCACAACAATTGATTCAAAATCAAAAAAAGCAATCGTTATATTCATGTAGGACTTCTTTTATGAAAAAATTCTCTATTTGTGATGTTTTTTTTTATTCTCATTGCTTTGTGGTATTTTATAAAGCTGTAGCCAGAAAATTTTCTGATATTTAAGCTTCATTTGCATTGATTCCATGCAGAATAAGAAACAAAAACAGCAGACTCCTTATAAAAATTTTGCATTTTTACAAAATTTAAAAAAAATTGGTACCGATTTTTCAACCAAAGAGAATTTTTTTTCAGAACCAAAGAGTGTTGAAATTTAGAAACAAGTTAAATTCTCCCCTTAGTAGATTTTAATTTGTTACACAATTTCATAGTTTTATTATAAGTAAAATTTTTAATTTAGAGGTTTTTTCTTGCCATGAACCATCCTAACAAACAGCCTTTTGAAAAAAAACTCTGAGGAGCAAGTTAGCGTGGAAGAAAATACCGTCCGCGAAAAATTGACTCCATCCAATTCAGGCCAACGACGGCGTCCAACCAACAAACTACTCTGCGAAGACTGCTAAACTGACCGCATGGATTGGCCCGGTCAGTACCTACACTTGAACCATGCGAATGTCGCCTGTCGATTCCGATCAGAAATCGAACAAGTAGGCTGAGTGTAGTTCAAAAAAAAAATAGTCGAAAAATTCATTTGAGAAATAAAAAAATTCCTTAGGATTAATTTATAAAATGTTTGGAACATTTTCCCTCGTAGGGTAGATAGTAATTTTCAAAGATTTTGCTGCTTAAAAAATAAGCAAATTTTGACAATTTCGTTTCAAGTTCCAAAACAAGACACGAAACCACTTTTTCTAATGAACTTCCCGAAAACAAATGCAGGAAATCTACTCCCGTGTTTCCATGTTTCACATAGAAATCAGTATGCCGATTCCTAGTGGGCTTATGTAGGTATTCGCTGCAAAAAAAAAATCCAGGATATAGAAAGAGAAAAACTCAGCAAAACGGAGGGACTTGAATGAAACAACGACGGGCAGAAAATTTATATGTCTACACAGCAGGGCGGGCGGCTACCGATTTTCTTTCCGGTACGAGGCTTCTAGCGGCCGGCACGGTCATCAGCAGTGGAAAGAAAGTGACCAAGACCGTCGGCCACGCGGCGGTCACTGTCCTGTTCTGTCCAGTCCTGTGGAAGTTTTGCCTTCCGACATAGCATTAGTCTAGTAGTCCTTGATGTTGGTGGTCGATGGTTGGATGCACGTGCACTCAGTTTGATTCGGCGGTCGGTCGGTGTGAATGCACCTTTGGCCATCATCGTCTCGACATCAAAGCAGTAACGGCTTACTTTGATTACCTTTTACAGTGATTTCGAACTGGAAGCTTTTTATTACCGATAAGGTTAAACGTCTGGTTGTGCTTGAAGAAAAACTAATTTGTGACAATTAAAAACAGGTGATAAACAAAAGTAAACTCACCGAAAGGTTTGAAAAACGAAACAAAAAAAAACAGTGAACTCCAGTGGAAAATTACAGCGTGTTTGGCGGCGTTGTGTGCGTGTTTTGTTGAGCTATATCCCGGTGTGAATGAAACCAAATGGGGACAGTTCGTTCGAGCTGAGATTTTGACCCGGTGATAAAACAATTTGAAATGTTCTCGTTGCTGCTAGAAAGAAATGGATATAAGTTGCAAATAAAAGTGTTCCACTAAAAGAAAAAAAACAAAAGGACTTCCGGACCGCTCAATTGATTCAACCATCTGTGCTCGAAGGACGGAACAGTCATTTGGTAGTACAATCGTCGTGAGAGGTGAGAGAAATTCTTTCTAAGTAAGAAAGTTGGAAAAAATTTAATCAGCTCTAGACGATAATTTATTCTCCAACTGTCAGAAATCGCCAGGTTCTCTTGTACATAAAGACACGGCCTGCTAAGTGTGAAAATTGCGTGTTTAAATGTTTTAGAAGTAGCCCATAGTAGTGACAGTGGATGGATTTTTAGTTCTTCTAACGGACAGTAGAGGACGCAGTGCCTACTAGTTTGTAGAACCGATTTTATTAAGTGAAAAACTCAGCTCAGGACCCAGGTAAGTGTCAAATTGATGTCTATTCCCCCCTAAACAATTCACCCCTAGCCGAATTATTGTCAATACTCACTCGAGCCTAACTGATCCAACTCGAACCGATCCCAGATTTTTTTTCCTTTGTCTCATCCAGCGTGTGTGTGCGTGTGCTCATCTAATTTCAGACGCTGTGTGGCAAGAAATGTTTTCTGTAAATACTTTTTCCATCTACACCCAGTACACTCTTAATCTATGTTAACAAAGAAAAAAGGATTTGGTTTGTCAACAACAATAGAAATCCAGCTGTCAAAATTTCCACGATACACCCATCAAATCCCTTTTGTCCTGCGTTGTACAGACACCCGTTACTTTGCAATCGACTACAACTGCACAATAAATGTTTCTATATCACTAAATGTTCAACCATCCGAAGAGATAAAAAACGAATCCCTGTATCCGAAAGTGTCCCTCTCTTGTCAAGTTTTAACAATTATAACTCAAAACAATGCTATCTAAATTGTTCAACCAAACTCTAACCTAAAATACAAATGTCGTACAGCAGAACATGCACAGAACAGCAACTGCACACAACTTTCTATATCAATAACAACAACAATAGCAACAGCACCGCCCCCTCAAAATGAATCCCGCGTCCTCCTCTGCACTCCAATTGGCATCGATTGTACGTAATTGGAAAATGCACCAGCAGCAGCAGCAACTGCAACAACATCAACAGTTACCGCAGTTTGACCCTACTAGTAACGGCACCAGTCGCCACCGCGAGGTGAAGCAAAGAAAATTGGTAATTGAGGAAGTCAAAATTCCAACCGAAAATAAGCCCAGGCTTTGAGTGGTTTTATTAGTGCCTTGCTTGCGTAGAAATTTTTAAGCGTGAATAAATTAAATAGGAGAACAGACGACGAGCTTCATTTATTTTTGTTTACTAGAACTACACATACCGGCTACATCTGTGTTGGGTGTAAGCGTTTGCGGTAAATAGAGGGTAATTTTATGTCAACGTTTCGGAGAGTCCAGCAGCCGAATTCCGGTACTTGAAGAAAATCACCATAAATCTCTTCTAGAAAAGAAATTCTAAAATTGTCGTTCTCTTCATAAAAATGTCTTTTCTTCTTGGCTGATTCCGAAAAAGTAAAGAGAAAGAAAAAAAAACAAATTTAAGAGAAGAAAAAAGTATAGTTCACCTATTCACCGCTAGACGTCTTTGACGTTTTTTGTCGGTGAGACTTTTCAAAACGACTTATTGTTGGCACCGTCTTTCTCCCATGTTAGTTTGTTTCCTGATATTGAGCATGGTTATTAGATTATAATTATATTTGAAATACTGAAAACTATTTATAACAGCAATGTTCCCTATTGCTAGATAAATTACTTCAAATCTTGCTCACAACCGTGCATGCATTTTGATTTAAAAAAATCATATCGTTGAATGTTGAAGGCATATTCGAACATTTTGAAAAATGAAGCTGGAGAGTTACGTGTTTGTAGACAATGTGTTGAACTGCGACGATGTTAATAATTTTACCACATAATTTGACGAAGTACAATTAATTAGGTTTAATCGATTACCTGAGCCAAGATATCACAATGTTGTTAGAACTTGTAAATGTCCCGGAATTGTTGTGGTTCTTTCATCCTTAAATGGGATAGCGTTCAATGGTTGATCAAATAAGTTAATAAACTTCTCAGCCAAACCTTTTAGCATTCGATAGAGTTTTTCGAAATTTCCATCCGAAATATCAAATGGATTACTAATATCTTTCAAATTACAACGATGCCGAAGTAGTTCGACTTTTTCATGGCGTTTATACCACTTTTTTGCGTAGTAATATGATACAATCATTTGCGCCATTATTTTCAAGTTTTAATAGGTATTAACGTTTGAATTAACAAAAATCCTCACTGAAAAGAATTGTCTTTTTAAATTTCCGAAGCAAAAATGCCGATGAAATTAAAAATCTCGTTTTCTATTTCAAACGTCAAAAAAAATGTCTTATTTGAATTGACCGGAATGTCAATCTAAGACAATTTCACAACGAAAAAAATCCGGAGAGATTTAAAATCATGTTTTTTTTCAAACGTCAAAAAACCTCTTCTTTAAATTCACCGGAATTCCAAGATAATTTTAAAAATGTCTTCAATAATTTCTTTTCTTCCACGACATTTTTTGCCCGGAATTCGGCTGCAGTTGTAGTTTAATAATGTCGACGTTAGATGGCTATTTAGAAAATTATTGAGTATAACTTTCTTCCCAAAGGCTTCATGTCAGTGTATCCAGTTGTCTCTAACAGTTGTCTTAGTGGCATCTGGTGAGTAGAAGTCTGTGACACTACACTCAGAAAAATACTCTTATGCATGCTATTACATTTTTTATGGAGTTAGAATTCTTTTGACAATTCGCGATTCAACATTTGCATAAATTAAGGGGTTTTTCGCTGGTCGTTTGTTCTCTGTGCTAGGAATGATGTAGCCATAGTTGCCTCAAACGATATGCATATTGATAGACTTTGTCTAAAGCTTTGCTGATGTCTAGGAAGTAGTTTTTTTTAACTTTCAATCAGATAATTTTAATTTAAAAAAATTGCATGTTTTCTACAGATAAGCTTTACACTTTTTCTACTACAGTCCTCAATGGAAAGATTTCCGAAAAAATGAATCAAAATTTTTTATTTGTTTTTTTTTCTGAAAAAGAGGAATTAATCTAAAAGAAGTTAGAAAAATCTGAGTGAGTCTCTAAAATTTTTTTGGGCTTTACAAGGCTTTAAAGGATAATTTGTCCAATTTTTGATGTTCGTCTAAAAGTTATAATTATATAAATTTAGAAAAATAAACACCATTTAAAAATTTTTTTGATGAAATTTAGAAAAAAATTGTCAAGCTCTGGACAAAATCTGTACACTTTTGGACCTGTTTATATAAATTTACGTAAATTTTTAGAACTTTGGTAAATTTTGACACTTCTATTAGAAAAAAATTACAATTTTGATTATCATGCAAATTCTAAAAATTTAAACATTTGAACATTCATCAAAAATCGGTAAAAATTTAAAAGGGTTAAATTTCACCCTGTACACTTCTGACAATTTGGTAAATTTAGGCAATTGAGTCATTTTTGACAATCTTGACAATATTGACATTTTTGACATTTTTGAAAATTTTGCAATTTTGAACCATTTTGATAATTGTTTAAAAATTGACAATTTTGACCATTTTAACATTTTTTAAAATTTTGACCATTTTGAAAATTTTGGCAATTTTGGCAATTTTAACAATTTCAATAATTTTGACAATCTTGACAATGTTGACAATTTTAATCATTTGAACTATGTTCACAATTTTGACAGTTTTGACAATTTGAACCATTTTGATAGTTTTGGGGATTGGAAAAATTCCCTAATTTTGACAATGTTAAAATTTTGACAAATTTTGACAATTGCAATAATTTTAATCATTTGGACAATTTTGACAGTTTTAACGATTTTGATAATTTTAACAGATTTAACAAATTTGCCAATTTTAACAATTTTGACAATTTGGACAATGTTGACCATTTTGACAGTTTTGGCAATTTTGACAGTTTTAACGATTTTGATAATTTTAACAGATCTGACAAATTTGCCAATTTTAACAATTTCGACAATTTTGACAAATTTTACAATTTCGTCAATTTTGAAAATTTTGACAATTTCGTCAATTTTGGCAATTTTGGCTTAGTTTAACAATTTCGACAAATGTGGCAATTCTGACAGATTGACAATTTCGATAATTTCGTTAATTTAGTTAATTTTGACAAATTTGGAAATTTTGACGGTTTCAACAATTTTTACAATTTTGAAAAGTAAGACATTTTTGATACTTTGATAATTTTAACAGTTTTGACAATTTTGACCATTTTGACAGTTTTAATAATTTTGACAATTTTGAACATTTTGACAATTTCGACAATTTGATCAATGTTGACAGTTTTGACAGCTTTGACAGTTTTGACAATTTTGGTTATTTTGACAGATTTGATAAGTTTGCCAATTTCGACAATTCAAACAAATTTGACAAATTTTACAATTTTGAAAATTTTGACAGTTTGGACAATTTCGTCAATCCAATTTCCACAACTTTGCCAATTTTGACAATTTCGTTAATTTGGACAATTTTTATAATTTTGACAATTTTGATAACTTTGACAGTTTTTTCAAATTCACCATTTCGTCAATTTTTTCAATTTTGATAATTTTGTCAATTATCATAATTTTGACACTCTTTATAATTTTAACAATTTTTATAATTTTGATAATATTGACTGTTTGAAAATTTAGATAATTTAGAAAGTTTTGACAATTTTGACTATCTCCCCAATTTAGTAATTTGGACAATGTTTACAATTTCAACAATTTTGACCGATTTGACAAATTTGCTAATTTTGACAACTCCGACAAATTTGCCAATTTCGTCAATTTTGACTATTTCGAATTTTTTTCCAATTTCGACAATCTTGACAATTTTGACAATTTGGACGATTTCACAGATATTTTTTAAAATTTTGATAATTTTGACAATTTTGACAATTTTATAAATTTTGTAAATTTTGACAATTTTGATAAATTTTAAAATTTGACAAATTTTGACAATTTTGCCAATTTTGACAATTCTAACAGTTTTGAAAGTTTTGACAATTTTGAAAATTTCGATAATTTCGACAATTTGAAAATATCGGCTATTTCAACATTTTTGAAAGTTTTCGACAATTTCGCTAATTTAAAATTTTTTATAATTTTGACAATTTTGGCAATTTTGTCATATAGTTTTGAAAAATTTGACTGTTTTGTCAATTTTGACAATCTTGATAAAATCTTGAAAACTTTTGACAATTTTTAGAAGTTTCATAGCTTGATAATTTAAATAATTTTGAAAACTATTTTACAGTTGACATTTTTGACATTTTTGACATTTTCTAATATTGATAAATTAATCAATTTTGTCAATTTTCACAAGTTTAACAGTATTGACAATTATGACCATTTAGTCAATTTTGACAAAAATGTAAATATTGATAATTTCGACAATTGTTACAATTTTGATAATTTTACAATTCGGATTTTTTTTATATATATTGGTAATCTTGACAATTTTCTTTAAGGACTGTCTGTTGCTTCTGTTGCTTGCAATGTTTTTGAATTATCTATTTGCTTTCATTTGTTCTGAGATACTCAAAGTGTTTTCTTTTATTTATTTTCTAGACATTGTAGCCGAATATGTGTTGTTGCTTGTCGCGTTGTTGTCGCTAATGTGTCTACATACGGTGTGAAATTATAATAGATCCTCGCAGTCAAAACTCGTAGCTTAGATATGCAAAACAGTAAGCGAAATTCATACTGATAAAAGCCAGAAACAAAAACAAATATACATACGAGTAGTACATATTATCACGGTCGCCAAACAACAAATCTCTTTCCCACAAACAAAACATCTAACAACACCAACCCGATTGGCCGGCTCCCAGGATAAAAAAAACACAGTACAACATCGATTGGCATATTATCGTGACGGAATAATTACAAAGTAGGTTACCACCTTTCCGATATGATACACTTTAACAGAAAAAAGCAAAATAAGAAAAAAAAAACAAAATTCATTAACATACACAACACCAACACCATCCTTGATCCATTGAAATTCAAATTTAAATTATTACTGTACCGGCAAAAATCTGCATATATTCTTTAGTCACGCCGCGACCGATTGCCGCATGCTTTCAAAAGGATTTTGTTTATTATTTTTTGCCTTTCAATACACTGATATTTTATCATGACTCATGTTCTTCAACTTATTTCCCAGAAGTCACGTTTGATTTTTCTCTGATGAATAGTCCTGGAAAAAAAACTCAAATGAATTCGTTTTTCACTAAAAAAGATAAAATTTTAAGCTTAAACTAGTCATTGACAGATGTCGCTAAAAATTTACGGCTAGAAAAAAGTCTTATTATGTTCATTTGTGTTTGCAGCTCCCATTCATCCATCCCATCCCATCCATCTAGAGCAGCCCTCAAAGTAACTAGCAAAGTGAAAATTCCCCGAACGAACAAATTCATCCTGTTGATCAATCCAATTTATGGATGAAAAACGGTGCTGGTCACATACCGATAATGGTCATAGGTCCATTACAGGTCTTGAAATTTCCCCGGCCCTGCAGAAGTATCGTGCCTTCTTCAATTTTGCGCCCGTATTGCGGCAAAAAGTGGTTCCCGCTTATCGAGATTTCGTTTTTTCCTCTGATTTCTTTTTGAAAGGCATCACGGGAAAATCCTTTACTAGAAAAGGACACGAAAATGCGGTGCCAGTTTCCAGTTCAGTCCAGTGGACACCATAAGTGGGACACATTTCTGTGGTTTCAAACCAAAGCCAAGGGATTCGGAACAAAATTCTCATTTATTTTAATTTGCCAATCCACTTCCATCGGCGGATGTTGGTGAGTGGCGGTGGCTCTCCGATTTAAACGCTTCAGTCGCACCGGAATAAGTACGAGATTGGTGGAAGGCTGGAATGCTTTCAATACATGCAGCCTTTTGATGGAAGAATCCATTTTGTTTCGGTACCGGAGCTATTTTATTCGGTGACGAATCAAATCGTTTATGGGTGATATCATGAGAAATTGGACAGTTCAGGTCATTTTCTATTTTCACATTTCCAATTTTGAGTAATTATATCACACTATCATGTTATCATTTTATCATATTTTTAAACTATTAAACTGTCATGCCAAATACCTTCATATTATCGTACGATCATACTGTCATACTATTATTGTACCAAAATGTCATACACCCAAAATTCAACCTTTATGCCAATCATGAGTCATCAATAACATACCATAATTGGCATAAGAAAAGAACGCAAGCGGGGATGATTTGATTTGCGATCGCGGCGATCGTGCGGCACACAGGGGTAAAATATGAAAAAGGCGATCAAAACTATTTTCTGCCTAAACTATGCGTTTTAGACCTGTAGTGTCTTCGAGAAAAATAACTGACATTACAAGGGCTATAAAATTAGTTTTTTCTTGAAAAATTGATTAATCCACCTAGCAGTGAAATAGAAAAACTTACGTTTTTTATATCCATTTTAGTTCTATATTGTCTGAGAAAAGAGTTATTTTATTCGGTGACGAATCAAATTGTTTATGGGTGTTATCATGAGAAATTGATTAATTCAGATCATATTCTTTTTTCACATTCTGTTATCTTATTTTGATCGCCGCTGGGATATATTCTTATCTAAGTTTATGGCATTTCGGCAAATTGAAATTCTAGTTAGAGAGCAATTAAGACAGAAATGAAAAATTGATAGGTGGAAAGGTCAAAGCTAGAGCGCTTTGGGTAGAAGAAACGAATAGATGGTGAAAATTGTGAGCAGGGCATTGTGTTATCGACATCTATTCGTTTCTTCTACCCAAAGCGCTCTAGCTTTGACCTTTCCACCTATCAATTTTTCATTTCTGTCTTAATTGCTCTCAGAATTTCAATTTGCCGAAATGCCATAAACTTAGATAAGAATATATCCCAGCGGCGATCAAAATAAGATAACAAAATCAATTGGCTAAAGAAGGGGGAAAATGGGAAAACAAATAACAATACGATTCAACACGAGGCACTTGGCGAAAAAGTAAGGCATCGGATGGATAATATGCGAAAAAACAATAAGTAGCAACCATCTGATGTACCTGAACGAGTAGCACGCATCGATAGAATTGGTTAAGCAATAAAAACAGCACTTGTGAGCGCTGCTTGTGTGATTTTTTGCCCGGTCGGACGCAACCTCATGTGTTCGACCCATCTGAGCTGGTTGTGGGTAGCAATGTGGCTTCTTCGTCACTTACTACAAACAGCCAGCAGGTGCTGGGTAAAGAATCACACAAGCAGTAAAAGCTGTCGATAACACAATGCCCTGCTCACAATTTTCACCATCTATTCGTTTCTTCTACCCAAAGCGCTCTAGCTTTGACCTTTCCACCTATCAATTTTTCATTTCTGTCTTAATTGCTCTCTAACTAGAATTTCAATTTGCCGAAATGCCATAAACTTAGATAAGTGTTTTTTCACATTCCCAATTTTGAGTAATCATATAACACTATCATGTTATTATTTTATGAAAATTTTATACTATTAAACTGTCATGTATCATGTACTTTCATATTATCATACGATCATACTCTCATACTCTCATGTACCAAAATGTCATACACCCAAAATTCAACCTTTTTCAAGTGATTTTTTATTTGAAATATGTTCTGGGGAGTTTTAGGAACAGTAAAGTTGCACACTTTGGCTAAATACATGTGCACTGTAGAGAAATTTTGAAGTTTGGACGAGATATCTTGAAAATACTTAATAAAAATAGTCATTTTTAACATTTTTTATCATCCTCTGGCTAGATAACCCATTCGGCCTAGCGACCTTCGGTCTAACATTTTTCAAACTGTCGGCCTTCGGTCGAATGTTTCAGCCCCATTTTGAACTATTGGTACAGTTTACTTCTTGGATTTGAAAAAGTTGACCTAAAATTAAAAAAAACTCATTCAAATTGACCCCCCTAAACTTTTCGAAAAATCCCCATAACAATCATTTAGTCGTTAATCAGTGTTTTTGATCCATTTTTTTTTCTTCTGTATTATTATTATAGTAAAGGGAATAACTGCATTCCAGTAAACATAATCATTTTTATTAGTTAAGCTTTGCAATAAAAATCTACGATGTAACTTGTAAGTGATTGAACTGTGCCTTCTTAGCGACATCTGTTTTCAAACTGACCAACCATTGGTTGTGACCTGGCGCCACCTTGTGTTGGTTAGGGATAGCCCGAATTAGTTTTTCTGTTCGCCTTTCCAGACCAGTAACTGGATAAATTTAGCAAAACAGTAGCTTTGGTCGTTATACTTACTTAGTCGATTGATCTCGGGTCATTGCAAATCAGACTCTATCGAAGTTGTTCCACTTAACTTGTCGTCATTTGACTTTTCCATTGTTTAACCCAGTTTCGTGTTCTGATTAGTTCCTTTTTTTTTCTTTCTGTTTCTTCTTATGCCATTTTTTGTGGGTACGATTTCGCAAAACCATTACACCCTTTATTTTTTCTATTGCTTTGATAAAATCTTTCACCACGCCGTGCTCGCTGCTGCGGAAAACACTGCTACACGTTGCTGGCTTGCTGTGTAAAGTATGTACAGCACGAAAACACAAATAATAATCCCAAGCGATGGCTTTGAGCTAGCATGTTGCATGAAATCGATGTGTTCGGTTTGCATAAATTGGGGAGCTTGCCATAAAGCAAAAGTTCCAGCACCCCTCCCAAATGAGCACAGATTTATTTCACGGATTTGATACGCTAGGTGGCTAGTAGTCCATAAATCCGAAATTTTCTCAGTAGAAACGGACTCGAAGCTGCTATGCTGGTTGTGTAATTACAATTTTATTCCCGTTTCTTCTCCCACGTCATTAATTGTTTCGTTGAATTGTGTGTGTGTTTATATATTGAACACCGCTCTGTCTCTCTCTCGACACTCCTATTCCACCGCACCGGTGTCACCCACCCTCTTTGTGGAATCTTCAATAAAAATCTCACAAACTTCGGTTAAAAATCAACCCAACCAAAACAACAACAAAACAAAAAAAAAAAACCACGCACACCCCACAGAGTTCACCTTCGGAGGAAACGACCGTCTCGAGTAGCGAGTACTACGACGACGACGACGAAGATCACCCTGGGGACTACCGCCACGAGGACGTCCACCAGGAGCCCCCAGGTTTGCTAGTTGGCCACCAGGTTGACACCAGTGGCTACCAGGTGGCAGCAGCAGCACCACCGGCCTACATTCCGATACGAACGTATCAGAGCAATGTCAACAAGTACTTGCTCCGGAACAGTGCTAGCAGATTTGGGCCACAACAACACCACTTTCAAGCGCCAGATTCACCGTCGAGATTTTTGGGAGCCCGAAGTGGCCTGCACAGTGCTTACGGCGGAGGCGGCGGCGGCAACGGCTACTTGGATCTAGGGCGTCCCAGCGCTGAACATTGGCTGTCTGGGGGAGGTGGTGGAGGTTATCGGGATCTAGTGTCAACAGCGAGAGAACCTCGAAGGAGAGAAAGCTTCCACGCTGGTAACTTTGCGATGATGTCGTCCGAAATCGGCGCAGACGCAGAACGCGTCGCCCTACCAAGAACGCCCCCCAATCCAACCGGTGGTGGGGGAGCTGATGGGGGTAATTTTACACATACCAGTGCACTCGGCATTGGTGCCGCCGGATCGGGAGAGAACCATCGACCCTCTTCCCGAGGTGGTTTACAAACATCAACCCCGAGTAATGGAGTGTTCGGTGCTCCAGTTAGTGTTACATCAGGTGGCAATATAAACGGACCGAGTGGACAACAACAGGCCGCGAACGCCATCAACAACAATAATAACAGTCACATCAACGGTGGTCAGCAAAAGGAGGCCAACGAAAGTGAACCGTCCAGTAGTGGTGGACCTCCGGGACCCCCCGCGCTTCCTCCCAAACCGAGACCGTTAATCAAAAGCAAAGAATCGGTGTCACCGTTACCGTTGAAGCGAGCTGGCAGTGTCAAACCGACGACACCGACCAATCAGCGTAGTATCGGGGATGCCAATGGCAATGGTGCGGCCAGTCCGACACTAGTGGATGGTGATTCTCCCGTGGCGGTCACATCTCCAGCTGATGCAACAAATACAGCTGGCGGATTATCACGGAATCCAAACGTTCCGACGCGACCGATCGCTGGTGTTCCAAAAGCTCGCGGCAAAGCAGGCGGTGGCTGGAAAGCTCGTGGTGGTGATTTCGATTCCTACAATAACAACTATCAATCGCCAACGGACGACGACGAGTCCGCCGCGGGACAGATCAATCGGAACGTGAACCCGGTGATAACTAGTAACGTGGTTGTGAATCGCAATAAAATCGGATCTAGTGGTGGTGGTGCAATCGGTGGTGGAGGTCGTGGTGGTTGGGGTGCTAACGCGCGTCGTCAAACGGTGGCCACCAGTTCCGGCAGTCGGGTACAGAGTCCATCCGCTGCTGCTGCCGGTGGTGCTATCGCTAACGGTATCGCGGCCGGTGACAATCCAGGCAGTGAACAATTGCCACTAAAACCGCAAACTCCTACCGGTGGTGGCGATCCCTCGCGGATCGATCTTTCCTTCGAAAACATTCCCGGGCCGTCCGGCTTATTGCCGCACAATCCGGGCGTACCCGGCACAATCGGGGGCAATCCACAGTCTCGGTACTCAAACCTGTCGTTCTGGAAGGCCCGGCGGGTGTTGTTCTATCGCAATGGCGACCCCTTCTTCCCGGGTGTCGAGTTCCGCTTCAAACCGGGACGTGACATTTGCACACTGGAGGCGCTCTTGGATAAGCTGTCCGCCCGGATGGACCTTCCCCGGGGCGCCCGCTACATCTTCTCCATGGACGGCGACCGGAAGTACTCGCTAGAGGAACTCGAGGACGGCTCCAGCTACGTGGTGTCCTCGTTTAAAGTTTTCAAGGTAAGTGTCATTAAAAACCGAAACTAGGCCACAAACCCACACCCAGACATAGTGAGAAAAAAAAGGGAACAAAATTTCGCCAACCTCTCCTATCACATTCCCACAATATCTTACATTTCATATTCTTTCGGTTCGGGACAACAAACTAACCAACTGACCCCGAAACGGGAACGGCGGCGACGATGACATCGACGACGATGGTGTTATGCTTAGGTTTTACTTTTTGTTTTCTAGGTTATGCGTTGTCGTCGTCGATGTCGACAACCGACGTCTTACGTAGGTACGAATCTTACCTTATAATTAGCAATTCTAATGAGGCCATGTCGAAAGGTTTCGAGCACACACGAACGAAGTCCTCTCCGCGAAAGGAAATAATAAATGGGGTGTGAGGAAAGTTGGTACCAAAATCTGTGGAATTCTTGCGGTGGTGGTGGAGGGGAAGTGCGTTTATGAGACCGTCCCGTGATGGGTCATGTGGGGTGAAATGATTCGTTGGGGGAGGTTGTAGCTTTGTGAACCACCTGTTATGGAAAGGCAATTGTGATTTTTTTTAAAGGACATACCTACTAATAACAGTTACTTTAAAAAAGTGTGATAAGTTGACTTATGACGAATACTACGACTGTGTATTACCTTCTGAACTCACACACACACAAAATCTTTCATAAGATCATTTTTGTAATTCCAGTATGCATTGGAAATTATTTCAGCTCTAGCTAAACTGTCGTACTATTAGATATTTTTATCTGGTTAGTAAAATGCTGCACATCTGACCTCCATCTCATCGATATGATACGGGAGGAGTCTGTTGTGCTAGCGATTGTAAACAAAGCTAAGTTGGGCCTGGCTCTCATACACTCTTTTATGGCTCTCCACAACAGAGGCATACATAGGATGCCACATCCTATGGCAGTGGCAAATCCGAGTTATCAATTTCTTCACAATGGAAAACCCGCCTGATAAATTTTGTTAACAAGAGCGAATCCACCTTGTCCCTTTTTCTTTTCATAAGCGCGAACCTGCCTGATTATATGTTTTTGCCTTTAACAATAGCGAACCTATATAATCTTATTTTTTCTATTGACTAATCCATCTGATTACTTTTTTTACCCAATGGCGTATCCGCCTGATCTCATTCTTAACAATGGTGAACCAGCCTGATCTTTTCTATCAAATTTCAATGGCTAAACCGTCCAACCATTCTCTGTCAATGGCGAACTCTCATAGTTCACCCTTCAATTGCACATGTCAGTATAATGTTTCTTGTTTTTGTTTCAACAGATCATTTCAATCAAGGTTTAGTTGTTTTCCCGAGACAAACGAATTAACACGTTCGTCGCCATGGGCCCATATTCGGGTGACGGGTGTATTTCCTGGGAGGCCCCGTCACATCAAAAACGTGTGACGCTCTCTCAGTCATGTTAGCCGCTCAGCCGCAAGCCCGGCTGGTAAAACTAGCAAAATGAGCGTGGCGACGAACGTGTTAAAACGGAATATGATTGTATGCCTATGGCAGACATAATTTTAGGGGTACAGTCCCTTTACAACAAGCATAAAATATCATGAATACTCCTGATAAACTTTAGAATCCTAACGGAAATACTTCGAAGAAGACAGAAGGAGTAGTAAAAAAATTGAGTATGGAGAAACATGTTCACTAGTTGTTGACCGTGGTGATTAATTATTCCTATTTCAGATACATGTATGAGTGTATGACGCGTGTAAATTCCTATCTTTCATCAACAATGAAATATTTTCACTTAATAGGTTATAAGATTTTTCTCCTTGTTGCTATTAAATTAAACTATCATCTGAATGAACCGTACTTAAATGTATGTACATATGTATGTTGGTAATCCAGCATGGGTGCACGGATCCACCGCAGTTTTATTGAAGTACGTTTCTTCCTGCATTCCTTAGATCAATGATTCGGCAAATCTCAAATGAAGGTGAAACAAACACGTGTTTGTCTTGTTTATGTATGTGGCCATAAAAGCAGAGGGTGGCAACGTTACACGATTTGCCTATGTATCGTGTGACCAACATCTTTTTAATAAGTGGTCGTGAATCTCGTTTTTAAGCTTTTTTCCTCAGATTTAAGCTTGTTTTGCCTTGAGAGCATAGGAGATGAAAGCTTAAATCTGAGGAAAAAAGCTTAAATCTGTCAAAAAAGGGGAAATCTAAGAGATGTGCTCCATACGGTTTGAATAGAATTGCCGGCCTCTGCATAAAAGTGAATCATTTTTCCATTGTAGTACTCAGTTTCCCTCCTAAGGAATGCACAAGATTTCACCTCCATCCTTGAATTAATATCATCATAATTTTTTTTTCTGCCGAGCAAATTTTCTTCATTAAGCTAAAACACCATCACCTTCAAATAACCTTACGCCCTACGCTTCTTCAAATAAGGGCTCGTTTCCAAATTTTAATTTTACACTCCATTTGTATTGTGCTTTTTCTACTTATTAAAAAAAGAATCTCAGTCCTGACAGACCAAACATCAAACAGTGAAAATACAACCCGGCGCACAAAACAGCAACTGCTCAACCGAACTGCACGCAACGAGAACACGACGCAGACTGGAATGAGCCGTACTTAAATTATCGAAATTTAGTTGAGCCTTATGGAACAGAAAATCAAATTGACCATATCTGCATCAGCCGAAAATTGAGCCTTATGGAACAGAAAATCAAATTGACCATATCTGCATCAGCCGAAAATGGAGAAGGAGCCTTCTTGATGTCCGCAACAAGCGAAGCGCAGACATTGCATCTGACCATCACCTCGTCCTTGGCGAGATACGACTGAGAGTTGCACGTGTCCAACGGCGCGAGGAGAAAGTCGGGTGTCGATACGACGTCCGCCGGTTGGAGAATCCAGAGGTGAAAAGGGCATACGTTGAACAGCTAGAATCCCGAGCCTCGGAGCTGCCAACAGACGGAACAGTCGAAGAACAGTGGTGTGGAATCAAGAATGCCTTTATCACGACGAGCCATGGTATTCTCGGTAAAGTTTGTGGAAGAAGGAGTGAATGGATGTCGGATGAAACTTGGAGGATGGTCGATGATCGGAGAAAGGCGAAAGTCGGAATTGAGCAGGCATGTACCGGGTCAGCCAAAGCAGCCGCCCGCTTACGATATGCGGAGCTGGAAAAGGCAGTTAAACGAGCTTGTAGACGAGACAAGAGAGCCTGGACAAACTCCCTAGCCGAAGAGGGAGAAAGAGCCGCCGCCAATGGAGATATCCGATTACTTTATGACATCTCTCGCCGCCTCAGTGGTGCAAGGACTAATGCAAGAATGCCGCTAAAAGACCGAGCAGGTCAGTTATTGACCGATCGAACAGATCAGCTCAAACGATGGACTGAGCACTTCGAACAACTCTTCCGAGTCACGAATAGCGATGGCCAACAGAACCCGCAGCTCGAAGCGCCAACAGTAAGTCGCATAAATGGCGTCAACTCGGAAGCGCCTTCGCTGGCTGAAATAGAAGCGGCAATCAAAAACATGAAATCCAACAAAGCACCTGGGATCGATTGCATCCCTGCTGAAATGCTGAAAGCCGACCCTGCCCTATCAGCACAAATGTTGCACCGTCTTTTCGCTGACATCTGGGATACTGCAACATTCCCGGCCGACTGGATGCAGGGTATCCTCGTAAAGGTCCCGAAGAAAGGAGACCTGACAGAGTGCGGTAACTGGCGAGGCATAACGTTGATCTGTACAACCCTCAAAGTACTCTGCAAAGTGATTCTGAACAGGATCCAGGAGAAAATAGACGCTACACTCCGACGGCAACAAGCTGGATTCCGATCTCGACGATCATGTGTGGACCACATCACAACGCTACGAATCATACTGGAACAAATCAACGAATTCCAGGACTCCCTTCTGCTGGTGTTCGTTGATTTCGAAAAAGCATTCGACCGATTTAACCATGAAAACATCTGGGCGGCTCTAAGGCGACGAGGGGTCCCAGAGAAACTAGTCCATCTCATCGAAGCACAGTACGAGGCATTTTCGTGCAAGGTCTTGCACGACGGTGTCTTGTCCGAACCAATCCCGGTAACTGCTGGAGTGAGACAAGGGTGTATTCTATCACCGCTACTTTTTCTAATCGTAATGGATGAGATTCTGATTGGATCGATTGACTGTGCACCGAACCGAGGATTGCCGTGGAATCCTTCAACAATGGAGCAACTGAACGACCTTGACCTGGCTGACGATATTGTTTTGCTCGCCCAAACACAACCAGATATGCAGAGTAAACTCGACGACCTCACCGAAAGTTCCAAGGCAGCAGGTCTCAAAGTCAATGTCGGAAAGACCAAGTCGATGGAGATCAACACAGGAAATCCCTCCAGTTTCATGGTAGCTGGGCAACAAGTTGAGAAAGTGGAGTGCTTCCAGTATCTTGGTAGCCAGATTACGCCTGATGGTGGTACCAGAAAAGACATCGAAACACGGATCAGAAAGGCCCGATTTGCGTTTGCGAGTCTCCGAAACATCTGGCGGTCACGCCAGATCTCTCTACGAACAAAAATCCGAATCTTCAACTCAAACGTCAAATCCGTATTGCTGTACGGGTGCGAAACTTGGTGCACATATGCGGTAACGACGCGAAAACTGCAAGTATTTGTAAACCGCTGCCTGCGGAATATCATCCGCGCTTGGTGGCCTGGCAACTGGATCTCGAATGAGGAACTACATCGCCGGTGTCATCAAAAGGCGCTAGAAATCAAGATTCGGGAACGTAAGTGGAGATGGATTGGGCACACGCTGCGAAGAGATGAAAACGAGATTTGCAGAGAGGCGCTAGATTGGAATCCAGAAGGTCATCGAAGAAGAGGCAGACCCAGAAATTCGTGGCGGCGAAGCCTAGCCGCTGAAATCCGAACTGTCGACGAGAATCTTGACTGGGACCAGGTGAAGACGCTGGCTCCGGATCGTCAACAGTGGAGGTCTTTTACCACGGCCCTATGCACCGGAGGATCGGCGCGGGATCATTAAGTAAGTAAGTTATGGTCATGGTTGCCACATGTACAGATTTATCTAGACAGGTACAGATTTTTGAGCTCATTTTTGGTGCAGAATGTGTACGTACAGATGACAGATTTTCAAAATTTGGTACAGATTTGTACAGATTTTTTGACTTTCAAAAACTGAAAAAAGTTTCTACATTTCGCTATCAACCAGTCTATTGAAAACATACAAAATAAGTCAAAAGTTAGCCTTTATTATTCTGACGATAGGAGTTCCTTACTGGAAAGTACACGATGGAACAGTTAGAATTCTTAATTTGCTAATAATAAAATATCTGATTATAATCCCCCACTCGTCAGCAGTGGTTGAGCGCATTTTGTCGCAAGTTAATGCCAATAAAACCAAAGTTCGTAATCGTCTGAATGTTGACACATTGGACGCTATAATATCCTTAGAACGAAAAGTTATTTAAGATCAAATGGCGGATCGAAAAATATCGTATTAAATATGACGCTCAAAAATCGTTTTAATAATAGGGGAGATGAGGGCATAACGAGCACCCAGGGCATAATGAGCACTCCTTTTTTCTACATAAGTACGTATTTTCTTAAACAAATTTTCATAAGAACTTGTTTCGTACTACCCATAGTATTAATTTTTCAACAAAAAAGAAATATCCTTTTCATCTTTACAGAAATATTTAATAATAAACAGCTAGGTTCTCAAGTGACGAAAATATTATAATTTTTGAGCACCACAAAATAAGCTTTTATGACCTTTAAATCATCTTGATCTGAAATGTACGTACTGCAAACATGATCTACACATTGTTCCTCAATTTTCAACATCATAAAATTTTTGATTTTTCACTTTAATCAATTTTAAAACGGGTTTTTACTTTAATTTGCTCACTAGAGGCGAACAGAGCACTTTCAATGGAGGCATAATGAGCATTTTCTGCCGGGGAATCTAGCAGCGAATTCAACTCGATGATGTCAACTGAATAATAGAGCTACAGCTTGGCTTGTTTCGTCTGTCGATTTAGCCTATTGGTTTGGTGTCGGAGAGGTAATCAGTATACTCGAGTTCGATTACTGTTCGAGGGGATTTTTTTGCACATACCATTCATGATTGATTTTTTTTATTGTTACATTATATGGCTAATAGCATCAAAGCATCATCCGTCAAACAAAACACCAGAAACATAATGTATGAGCATGTGTTAATTCTTTGAATTCTACAAAAAGACCTAGATTATTTTGTTATTGCTTGGTTTGATGAATCTACGTCTCACCGTTTAGTGCAATCATGATCATGAATGATAAATGAAAAAAAAAAAAACACCTCGACCAGGAATCGAACTCGAGCCTACTGATTACCTCTCCGACATCTTACCAATAGGCCAAATCGTCAGACGATACAGGTCAAGCTGTAGCTCTATTACTCAGTTGACTTCATCGAGTCGAATTCGCTGCTAGAATCCCCGGCAGAAAACGCTCATTATGCCTTCATTAATGGTGCTCATACTGCCTCGGGGGGTTTCTCATTATGCCTCTACAGTGACTGGTTTTCTGCTTTAGGCAAAAAATTTTAAAATGCATTTTTGAACGTTTTTATCTACTTTTTCAAGTTTCATCCAATTAGGCAATAGACTATTTGAGTGTCTGAACACGAAACAACGATGTAATTCACATATCACAGCTGTTCTCTATGGTTAAATAAGTGTTTTCCTTAAGGTGGCCATTATGCCCCCATCTCCCCTACTGTGTATTAACATCATGAACATTAGGAATTTTTTTATATAAAAAATATTTTTAATGTCAGTTTTTTAAAGAGAGAAAATAAAAATGATTAAATGAGTTTCACAAAAAGTGTTTAGCTAAAAAATTGTACTATGTGCAATAAAGTATCTATCTTTTTTAAGATTAAAAATAATAAACAAAATCTTCACATATCAACACGTTCAATGCCGAACTTTGTTTTCTTTGGTACAGATTTTGGTACAGATTTTTGAGTTTTCGGTACAGATGAAAAAAATTTTTTCGATGAGCGGTACAGATTTGGATGTGGTAACACTGCTTATAGTAAACATGAGAATCTCACTTGACTGACTTCAAGTAGGCGTGGCCTGGCAAGAACGTCAACATTTTTGCACTGTAATGAAGTTTTTTCAAGAAGTAAGAATTCAGCTGATTATATGTAGCTGCGAAGGTGAACATAATTGTGAAGTACGCTGTAGCAAAATGGAAAATCCCTTGGATAACTGCATACACGCGCCGGAAAGATATGAGAAGAGGCAATTCAACTTGAGAAGTTTTGGTTGCAATATGTAGGTCCCAGTATCAAAACAGCATCAGCACTGATTCTGCCAACTAAAGATGCACAGGTCCGAATCGGTGGAATTGTGTCCTTTCGATGACAACTTTCTAGTGAGATAATAAACTTTTACAGAAGCGCGTAGGACTTATCACTTGCCGAATTTTAACTTGACTATTTCGATCGTTAGATATCACATTGACCAAAGTTCATGTGGTAAAATCGTTTGAGGTGACCCAGGCACTTATTCTGCGCCGCGCCTGGGGTGACGATATTTAGTTAAGTAACTTTACCGACACGGGACTCTAGTCACCTTAATCCGACAGTCGATGTCAGTGAAGGGACAGAGGTTTATTCCCAAAGTTTATCGGAAGTGCATTTCTCACCTAAAGCGACTCCTGTAATCGAGTGACTCGACATTCACGCGCGGCTTAGAATAAGGCCGCTAGAAATTCTAGAAGCGAAGATGATAGATTTCATGAAGGTACAGAATGCGAGTGATTTCATCAAGCGAAATCCGAACCTTTCGATTGGAGAAGAGGTAAGAAGGCTAAACTTTTTTGTTTTATTCGTTCAACAGACAAAGAAACAGGCCGAACTTGATGTATAAAAGTTTGAGATGCTGTCCACCGGGAATAAAATAAATGCGGTGGTCAAATCGTGCGCAAAGCAGTTGAACAGTTGGCCAGATAAAATATTGTAAATTTCGATGGGCTGCGAAACGAAGTTTCGAGCGGGGGCACTCTTTTATTGCAGAAAAAATGTCAGGAGGGCCCGTGTTCAGTTTCCGGAATTCTAAATTTTTCAAACACTATGAGTGAGGGCAGCATACCAACAATCTCAACTCCCATTGTCATAGACAGCGTTTGTTCACGTTATGTTCAGCAGTTTGTTAACTTTCCAGAAAAGCGATGAACTACTACTGAATACATTTAATGAAAAAATAAAATAACATTCGCACATATTTTTTACCAAGCATTTTAAACCTTGCTACCCCGTCTTACTAAAGTGACCACTCCACACAGGTAGCTAGGGTATCAGAAGCAAAAAAAAGGGCAAACCTCGCGTGCTCACTGGAAGTCTAGTCCCGAGCCGGACCGCGGACCCAGAAGAATCAAACCGACCGACCAACCGACGGATTGAGAAGTGGACCGAAGAGAAGAAAACAGCCAGCCCGGATTTCTTCAATCGATATTTGACCGCTTTTTGGGCTGGCTTGCAAGGCAAGGTGGAGCACAAAAAGCAAACTCCTTCTTGACCGAAAGAATTTTAGCACACACATGCATGCAGCAAGCTAGAGAGAGACTCTACAGTAGTTAGTTTCCCTTGTTGACGTTATTTTGGTAGAAAGTTTTAGTTTGAGAGTGCAAAAAATAATATGGTAGCGCAGTCCTGCAATCCTTGCTTTCAACTTAATTCAACAGCGGGGCACGAAAGCGGGAAACGGCCTACCGGCTACACACGTACATACCTATGTTACCTACATGTGGACTTTCGATTCTAATTAGGACCGAATTGTGCTGCTGCTGACCGTGGAAATCCGTTTGTTTTGAATACCAATGTGCAATTTAAAATAGAGGCATGGAAAAAGGAGATTCTGCTGGATTCGTTGTGCAATTTTGGATGCGCCTGAATTCGGCCTGCACGTTGCTGGTGCCGTTCCTAATTTTGGCAGCAATTGGCGTTTATTTACTTTTGCAGTTGATCTTTGACCTTTAAACAGTTAAGGGTTTTGCAGTGACTATTCTTGATGCAGCATCTATTTGCGTATATGAATGTTAAACATTCTGGTTGGGGTAGCATATAATTTAACAGAAAAAGCGACAAATTTGAATAATATTCATGAATAACTTTTGGAATTGGCTGACAAATTCGCGAGGTTTTAACAGAATGTTTAATTCATAAATTTAACTAGTTCCATGAACAATCACATGATTCGAATTTTCTGTTTCTAACTATAGTGAGCATCACAATGTTTTATTTGATTATTTAGCGGTTAGCACATCGGACATTGGTCGTTGAGCAATAAAATGCGGACGCGACGCACTCGACATTTTTTGCAGCCCAATTCAGCGATCCCTAGCAAGGCTTTCCAGAATTATTGATACGAAACCAGGGTGTAAAAAACCAAAATAACATGTATCATTCAATTTCGGTGGCTGAGATATCGAAAGGAAGCCTTAACTTTCTGCCAGTCATGAATTCGACTGTTCTCTAGAGTCGGATGGCTGGAAATCTCTTGGAAAACCCGACTGATCCGGGCCTGGATAGCCGTGGCCGAAGATCCAAGGAGGACTTACTTCAGGACGACTAACCTAGCTCAAGACATCACGCGCTCCGATTTTGATGGCCGAACAATTCTATCGGAGTTTTGGCGACCGGCTATTGTTTACATTCGGAATCGGGACCATCGCTTACACCGAAACAAATAGTTGAATACGAATAACAAGTTTTTACTTTTACTTTTTTTACCTTACCAACCCTATCTATTTCCCTTGAGTATAATTTCGACATTTAAGTGCTTCGTTTTTTTTTAAACGGAAAGCATTAGTGTCTCCGTTGTAAAATATGAAAACGAAGGCCGGGGATAAACCCTCCTGAGGAGCATTTGGAGGATTCAGGTAGGTCTGATCTTTCAAATGCGAATCACTCTCAGATGAATGATCATTCCTCATCATCCACTGCGGAGAGTAGAACAATCCGGCTCCGACAATACGTAGACAGCCTGGCCCTTGGGTGGTTTTCATTCGGCCCAAAAATGGTAAGCACCTAAATGTAGCTCAGATCACGAAAGATTTGGCGAGGTGGTCCTCTGCATCCAGCGTAACTAAGGTGCGAACATCGAACAATCGAAAAATACTTAGCGATAGTTAAGCAGAACCTTAAGAAGATCCAAAAAACTGTTAGCAGCACGAAGCAGTTCGAATCAAACCGACGTTCTGCGACGGATAATCGATTGGCAGGTGTCGAACAAAAGACTCGACTATTTGGACTAAGTCGACCAGAATTTTAAGTGTGTTGTGTCATGCTTTATGTTTTTTTTGCATGGCATCTTCCTTTTTAAAAGTGAAAATTTTCTTCAGCAACGAAAATAATTTCGTTATAATTATCTGTACATAAAATTTGATAAAAATCTCTTGAAGATTATTTGTGTTATATCAAAATCAAGGTTCATTTTGTATGGGAGCCTCCTTCTTTCCTCATTTAGATGTGAGAGGAATTTTCAAAATCCAACAAATCATCCTACCTACGTAGCATAGGGCTGAGGTAAAAGATCTCCATTGCTGACGATCCAGAGCCAGCGTCTTCACTTGCTGCCAGCCAAGGTTTGTTCGACAAATGTGCGAATTTTAGCGGCTAGACTACGCCGCTTCTTCGATGCCCAGCTGGATTCCAGTGGAGCGCCTTTCTGCAAATTTTGTTTCCATCTCTTCGCAGCGCGTGCCCAATCCATCTCCACTTACGTTCACGAATCTCGGTTTCTAGTGCCTTTTGATGACACCGGCGATGTAGTTAAAGACTAAAATCTCTCAAAACATTTTTTTAAATGTTTTTTTTTTATTTTTCTGTATGGAACCCCCTCTATCATTCAGCAGAAATTCGTTACGATTACAGAAACCACGCTCAGCCTCGAAAACTTCCGGGTTTCAAATTTACGGCTCCTAAAGTTTTATTTTACACGATAACAACCTTCAAAAGGTCCAAACCCAATTAAACCTTGAAAATTGAACCCACCCATCCACAGTATTGGAAAACCACTCCCGTGACCGGAAGAACCTTCATCGATATCTCATCAGCTTTTATTGGTTTTTAATTATGTGAACCACTCCCATCATCGGAAAAAACTATGACCTGGCCCTTAGCAGCTAAATGCCGTTACCGTTTGTTGGTTCCTCCTGCTGGACCGGGAAGCTAATTACTACCGACGAACATAAATCTCAATTCCGTTAGCTGATGTTTTTGCTTGCTGATGGAGCTTATTGGAAAACATTCTCACTTACCGAGCCTCTTCCGCTTGATGATGATGATGATTATGACCGATGAGGACGGACGGCGATTCTTGCTTTGGGTGCGGCTCAATCCCGTGACCTCCACCTCACTTGAAAAAAAAAATGGGAAAAGAAATCCATCATCGTTGGAAATCAAACTGGTTCTCGTACATACTTATATTACGGTTTGATTCTTTCAAACTCCCTGGGAACTCATCTTTTCGCGTTTTTTTATACATACCTACACGTTTTCCGCAATCCAATTTTCCGCTAATGGTTTCCCAGGCCATTTTTGTTTTCGACTTATAGGCTTGTGCTCAAGGTGTGGTCCAAGGACGGGTTGCTTTGGTTCGGAGAAATTAAAAAACAAAATACTAAAGAGAAGAGATTTATATTTAATTTATGACTATCTGAAGGACTTTCATATGCCGTGTGAGTGTGAAGAGCTCTAATTGGCATGAACCGCCATGATTTGGCGAAAAATAGGACGTTTTGGACTTTGGTTTCTTTCTCTCGAGTGAAACGGGAAAACGGGGTCGCAAGGGCACCAATTTCCGTTTCGAAATAGACGCCATGTTGCTTTCTGCTACTTGGGAGAAGAATGGCTTTCACTTTTTCCCCCCACTGCCATTCCATTCGGGGGCCTCCAGCTTCTCACTTCTTCTGCTGCTGCTGTTGGAAAAGTAGTTGATGAAGTACTTTCTGCTCCCGAATTCTCCTCTGATCGTTCACCATAGATTAGACTCCCACCACAGGCCAAGCAGTCGAAATTGGCGTGTGCCATGTTGTGTTGTTTGTGTAGTCCGAAGCATTTGGGGACAATTTTCGTGCTCACCAACGTTATGGGAAATAGAAGGCATTGGGTCTAGAATTTCAAAGAAACTAGAACACTAGAACAACGTGACGATGACGACGACGACTGCTTTGATGTTGCTCGTATCCAAGTGTGCGTGTTGGAAAAACTGTTGTTAAACCGACGATCAGTTGTTGACAATCTTACCCCCACTTCAACCAAAACCCGAACTACTAGTACATGGGTAGTAGTTAGTTAGTTAGTTGTTTTCTGTTTTTCGGGACCATCAGAGATTAGCATTTCCTTTCGCCGGGAGGTTTCCTTTCAGTACGGCTGGTGAGCTGTGTGAGTGTGGTTTGGTGTGGTCCCGCCGAGTGATTTCCAGTCAGTTTTCCCTGTGAACCTGAATGAGAAAAATATAAACGCTGATGGCCTTGTTGTGTGATGAATCCGGGTGATATTGACCGTTTTGTGTAGCTAAGCCGTTCGAGAAGAAGTCAATGAAAGTTGAGGTTCGCCTACTGGAGGTATGTATTGGGGTTCGCCATAGTGAAACGTGGTGTTCGAGATGAACAGTTTTTGTTAGTTTTGTTAGGTTCGAACCCGGGTTAAGCATCTCCTTTCAATGATTTCTAATACTGTATTATCGTAGACTGTTTTCGGGAGCAGAGTAAAAAAGGCGCTTTTTGATAATAGATGGCAGCACCGGTGAATGGTAGACATGTCAAATGAAATGCTAGGGCATTCACCCAAAATTTCAGTACGTTTTGACCGCAAACTAAACAAAAGTCCGTGCTTTGTCAGGTTTAAAATTAGTATATCTACTAGGCTCTGGAAGGCTCAAGCTCCATTCTTCAAGCAGCCTAATTTTTTCAAGTAAAATTTTCATTAAGGGTAGAAGCAATATCATAATATTAATTTGAGGAATGTAATAATTGAAATGTGAATATAAATCGAACGGTATATTTTTCTAGAAATTGTTTTCATTGTGGTCTCATTTTAAAGCTGAATAGCCTTCTACCGAGCTTTGACTATGGTACTTGAAAGTTACGATAAGAACATAAATCTGGGAGCTGAGTAAAACACTGTAGATTCTTAATTCAAGACTGAATTAGCTTTCAAGTGATCGTTTTTCGAACTTTAGATTACTTGAACATTTGCAAAAAGTTCGGGTTTTTCTCAAAAGTATAGAGGAAAAAACGCTATCTATTAGGTTGGTTTCGATTCTATTAGTGGCGTGGTAGCGCTTATAATTAAAAGCAGTCTTTCGGATGATGCAGGTATCAAAATTCTGCACGAAACCATATCTGAGAATCTCCGGAATGAATAGAAAAAGAACTCGAAAAAAAAATCGGCAATTTGAGTTTAAATGATAGATTTTGCAAAGTTTCGATTTTTTGACCCTCACAAATCACCAAAAAGGAATTAAAACAAATTGGAAAGATAGAAATTTTAATGTTGGGGCTAAATGACCTAAAAATGCATAAAAAGTCGAAATCTGATGTTATCTTGAAATGTTTTTTGTCATTCAAAATTTCAAAAATTACGTAAGGGGGTCGACTTTCTGGGACTTCCGGAAAACGGCCGATTTTCCTAAAAAAGTCCCAAAAAGTTTCATACTAAATAAGTCCTTTGAATATATGGTCTAATTAACGACTCCCAGAGCTGGCAGGTATGTTACGCAATAGAAACAATATTATTCCGTTTGATTAAAATTGCACAATCGCGGTGGCTAGTGGTGTTAACTCTATTGAAATTCCAGAAACCCATTTCAGAATCACAGCTGCACATTCCGAGGCTACTTTCATTGTCAATAAGCCCCGCCCAATCATAGCTACATGTTCAAAGGGTCATGTGTTTATGGATAGACTTTCAATCTTCTACTTCTTTGATTGGTTAAGGTTAATAATATTGATATATGCGTCTAACTACCTACATATATCCAAATTATCACCTTAGGCTTTCTAGTAAAAGATCGACTTGTATATAATGGTGAAAGAATATAATGTTTTTTTCCGTAATTTAATGATCTCACCGATGTTTTTGTGTTGATCTTTTCATCCTTCACGTTTGGGGATCACATTTCTAGGAGACCGGGAGTAGGTATCTCCACTGACCACAGTATCACGTTGCAATGTAAACGACTCAGAGCAGATATCTTTAGATTCATTTAACCTTATAAACATTCGGATGGGTACAGGTTAGACTGCCCCAAATGACCCGACTTTTAAAAAAGTTATACGCTGCAGGCTAAAATTGATCCTGGGCCTAGTACAAGATCTCATGCCAAATTTGGGCCAGATCGGACCACGGGAAGGGGTCGCTCAACGAGCCTTAAGTTTGTATGGGATTTTGAGACATTTTGTTCGAGAGGAACATGAAAAACCAGTTTTTCGTCAATAACTTTTGTCTCCTTCGACCGATTTCTTTCAAAAACGGGTTTTCTTGAAGCCTAAATTATGACAAATATTTCATCCGAAGGTTGCATTTCAATTAAAGTTAAGATAAAAAAGTTTTTAAGCTTCAAAAATTGGCTAACTTTTTTAAGGGTGATATTCATCACTGTTTTAATGAGGCGACTAAATGTCCGACCAGAACACTCAATGTGAAATACATGCCGTTTCGTCAAATAATGACCAATTTTACCCATTGTTGTTGCGCTCGATTGCAATTTTTTATGTTTTTCTAATATTTGAGTTTGGATGATATTCACTTGATAGTTCGGAAAGAAGTAAGACCAGAAAAATGCTTGACAATTTAAAAGAAAAATTGCATAACCACAGGGGCTTAGGAACATGACTGGACGATTTGTGATGCCAACAAAACGATTCACCCTCATTCTCTATTAAAAGAAAGCTACAGCTAATGTAATAAAAACGTGAGAAAAATGTAAAAGGACCTCTTTTCGAAAAATTGTCATTTTATTGGCAGCATAAAGCGTTGGTCCATGTGTTTTTCGATCTAAAAAAAAATGTTGGCGGTTGAGTCGTCCAAAGGTGGAAATATGTACAATAGACTGCCCCAGATTTGTATTCAAAACCTGTGAAATGTTATGCGCTGCAGGCTAAAATTGATTCAAGTCCTAGTACAAGATCTCATGCCAAATTTGGACCATATCGGATCACGAGAAGGGGTTGCTCAAGGAGCTTGAAGTTTGTATGGGATTTCGAGACATTTTGCTCGGAAGAAACATGAAAAACCTGTTTTTCATCAATAACTTTGGTTCTCGTTGGCCGATTTCTTTCAAAAACGGTTTTTCTTAAAGGATGGTATTCATCACTGTCAATGAGTCGAGGCGGTCGAACATATTGACGCCTCATTAACAGTAATGAATACCACCGTAAAAAAGTTAGCCCATTTTTGAAGCCTAATAACCTTTTTTTTTATTTTAACTCTTATCGAAATGCAGTCTTCGGATGAAATATTTATCATAGTTAGAGCTTTTAGAAAAATTGTTTTGAAAGAAATCGGCAGACGGGAACCAAAGATATTGATGAAAAACTGTTTTTTTTATTGGCATCACAAATCGTCCAGTCATGTTCCTAAGCCCCTGTGGTTATGCAATTTTTCTTTTAAATTGTCAAGCATTTTTCCGGTCTTGCTTCTTTCCGAACTATCAAGTGAATATCATCCAAACTCAAGTATTAGAAAAACATAAAAAATTGCAATCGAGCGCAACAACAATGGGTAAAATCGGTCATTATTTGACGAAACGGCATGTATTTCACATTGAGTGTTCTGGTCGGACATTTAGTCGCCTCATTAAAACAGTGATGAATATCACCCTTAAAAAAGTTAGCCAATTTTTGAAGCTTAAAAACTTTTTTATCTCAACTTTAATTGAAATGCAACCTTCGGATGAAATATTTGTCATAATTTAGGCTTCAAGAAAACCCGTTTTTGAAAGAAATCGGTCGAAGGAGACAAAAGTTATTGACGAAAAACTGGTTTTTCATGTTCCTCTCGAACAAAATGTCTCAAAATCCCATACAAACTTAAGGCTCGTTGAGCGACCCCTTCCCGTGGTCCGATCTGGCCCAAATTTGGCATGAGATCTTGTACTAGGCCCAGGATCAATTTTAGCCTGCAGCGTATGACATTTCACAGGTTTTAAATTTCCCATACAAATTTGAGGCAGTCTAGTACAGGTGAATCGCAGGATGAAAAATTGATCGCAGCAAGCCTAGCATTTGCGTAGACCGCATAAAGGCCAAATAAAACACATCACAGCCGATTTCTCCTTATTCGTTCGAGGCTTCAATTAATTTATTTTTGTTATTCTTGTACTTCTAAACTTTCCACACAGTGCTCCCGGACACTCGTCACAACCAGCGCTTCCCCTAACAACCCCTAGCTTCCACACGAGAATAAAATATGAATTCAATGTGTAAACACTCCGTTTCTGCAGCTACCGGGTTGCAAGTCTTTTTGTGGAATAACACTTATTCCCCTCTAAATTATCGGAACTTTCATTAGACACTTCTGCACTTCCTTCCACTTAAAGCCATTTTTAGTTAGTTCCCAGCTAACATGAAATCGTAATGGAAATGGTAATCCAAATCGAATATTAAGACATTTTCAATAACCATCGTAAACGTCGGTATTGAGTGATTTTCTATCATTCACTTACGACAAGCTTTGCCAAAGAAAAGTTGAGTCGGATAGCAGTTTAGTCAACTCGTAAATATGTCTCCAAAAAGTTGATAATATGCTTATTTGACATTTAAGATTTGAGTGAACTGATTTACGATAGGTCCTTCAATTGACACTATGCGGTCTCTTCCTTTGACCGGTTCGTAAAAAGTAAATCTCGCCTATAGACCTATAGCGTGGATCATATCAACTGATGATTTGGCGTCGTGGTAAGATATCGGAAAACGAACTCGGAGGACTGGAGTTCAAATCTCGGTCGAGGATTTTTTTTTGTTTATTTTGCTTTTTGTGAGAAAATCGAATCGTTGGAATCTTGTCATTGTAGATATATCGCCTCCAATTTTGTAGCTATATGCTATTTTGGTAAGTTTAATACAATCTTTTCATCTGGTATATTTGTTTGAATAATTTTGTTGTTACTGCGTTATACCTTCATAAATGTTTGCTGGGTGCCCGGCTGTATTACGTTCTGAAATTAATAATTTTGTAAAGTTTTCGTGGACGGCAAGAAAAACGCGCGTGCGATTAGTCATCGCCTACTCCGTCCTTCATGGATTTCTAAGTCATTTGGTATCAAAAATAAAATATCGATTTTCAGGTTTTCCTTTGGCCCATCCCATACGTGATTTTTGAAATTAAAAAGTCGATTTTTTTTTATCGAGATAACACCAGATTCCAAATTTTTATGCATTTTTAAGTTATTTGGTATCGAAATAAAATTTAGATTTTCCCAATTTCTTTTGGTCCTTAAGTAATTTTTGAAATCCCAGAGATCTTAGAAACTGATTGACTAAATTTTTTTTTTTATATAACCTATTGTAAGATGTAAGTTTTTTTTAAGTATCAGGATATTTTTTAAATAGAGTGGAGACTCCAGAAAATAAAAATAGATGAAAGACGGTTTTAAGATTATTTTATTTATTTACATAGTATTCCGTCTTACGACATAACTTGACGAACATAATTCCTAAAATTCACTCGGTTCATAGCAACCGTTCTCCAATTTCTCGGGCACCCCACGTTCGCTAGATCACGCTCCACTTGGTCTAACCACCTCGCTCGTTGCGCCCCCGCTCGTCTTGTTCCTACCGGATTCGTAGCGAACACCTGTTTTGCAGGACAGTCGTCCGGCATTCTCGCAACATGTCCAGCCCAGCGTATCCGGCCAGCCTTCACAACCTTCTGGATACTGGGTTCGCCGTAGAGTCGCGCGAGCTCGTGGTTCATCCTTCGCCTCCACACTCCGTTCTCCTGTACGCCGCCAAAGATGGTTCTTAACACTCGTCGCTCGAATACTCCGAGTGTACGCAGGTCCTCCTCGAGCAATATCCATGTCTTGTGCCCGTAGAGGACAACCGGTCTAATAATCGTCATATACAGGTTACACTTCGTGCGAGGGCTAAGTCTTCTCGACCGCAGTTGCTTGTGGAGTCCATAGTAGGCACGACTTCCGCTGATAATTCGCCTCCGGATCTCACGGCTGGTGTCATTGTCTGCGGTCACCAGTGAGCCGAGATAGACAAAGTCTTCGACTATCTCCAGCTCGTCGCCGTCGATCGTGACCTTGTTATTACTGGACAAGCGGGTTCGGTCGGTCTCGGATCCGCAGGCCAGCATGTACTTCGTCTTGGACGTATTAATCATCAACCCAATCCTTCCTGCTTCGCGTTTCAGTTTGCGGTAGATCTCCTCCACCGCCACAGATGATCTGCCGACTATATCAATGTCATCGGCAAAGCAGATAAGTTGACTGGATCTGTTGAAAATCGTGCCCCGCATTTCGCACACCGCTCGTCGAATAACACCTTCTAGCGCCACGTTGAACATCATGCAGGATAGACCATCACCTTGTCGAAGCCCCCTGCGCGATTCGAATGAACTCGACAATTCACCCGAAATTCGCACACAGCACTGCGTTCCATCCATCGTCGCCTTGATCAGTCTGATCAGCTTCCCGGAAAAGCCGTTTTCGTCCATGATTTTCCATAGCTCGTTACGGTCGATCGTGTCGTATGCGGCTTTGAAGTCGATGAATAGATGGTGCTTAGGGACTTGGTGTTCACGGCATTTTTGGAGGATTTGCCGTAATGTGAAGATTTGATCCGTCGTGGACCGTCCCTCCATGAAGCCGGCCTGATGACTTCCCACGAATCTGTTTGCTTGTGGCGTTAGGCGGCGAAGTAGGATTCGGGACAACACTTTGTAGGCGGCATTGAGGACAGTGATCGCTCGGTAGTTCTCACAGTCCAATTTGTCGCCCTTCTTGTAGATGGGGCATATTACCCCCTCCTTCCACTCCTCCGGTAGCTGTTCTATGTCCCAGATCCGGATTATCAACCGGTGTAGGCAATCGGCCAACCTGTCCGGGCCCATTTTGATGAGTTCAGCTGCGATGCCATCCTTCCCAGCCGACTTGTTTCTATTCAGCTGGCGAATGGCTTCCTTAACTTCACTCATCGTTGGGAGTGGCTCGTCTTCGTCGTTGGCTACGCCGGCGATGTACCTTCCCCCACCGTCTTGATCTCCTACATGTGCGCCGTTCAGGTGTTCATCGAAGTGCTGCTTCCACCTTTTGATCACCTCACGATTGTCCGTCAGGATACCCCCGTCCTTATCCCGGCACATTTCGGCTTGCGGCACGAAGCCTTTGCGGGATGCGTTGAGTTTCTGATAGAACTTTCGTGTTTCTTGGGAACGATGCAGCTGCTCCAGCTCCTCGAGCTCTTCCTCCTCCAGGCGGCGCTTTTTCTCCTGGAAAAGTCGGACTCGCTGCCTCTTCCGCTGTCGGTGATTTTCCACATTTCGACGGGTGCCTCTCTGCACTACTGCCGCCCGCGCGGCATTCTCTTCGTCCATCACCCTCCTACACTCCTCGTCGAACCAGTCGTTCCGTCGAGATCTCTCCACATAACCGAGGACGTTCTCCGCAGCACTGTTGATGGCTGTTTTGATGGTATCCCAACAGTCCTCGAGAGAGGCTTCGTCAAGCTCGCCCTCTGCCGGCAGCGCTGCTTCGACCAATTGCGCGTAGTCTGCCGCGACCTCAGGTTGCTTCAGTCGCGCGATGTTTAACCGAGGCGGGCGCCGGTTTCGCGTGTTGTTCACTACGGAGAGTTTTGGGCGCATCTTCACCATCACCAGATAATGGTCCGACTCGATGTTGGCGCCCCGACAAGATCTGACGTCGATGATGTCCGAGAAGTGCCGGCTGTCGATCAAAACGTGGTCGATCTGTGATTGCGTTTGGTACGGTGATCTCCAGGTGTACTTGTGTGGGAGGCGGTGCTGAAAAAAGGTACTACGTACGGCCATTCGTTTGGAGGCGGTTTTAAGATATAAACATAATTGAAGGAAAAATCTGAATCCTATAGATAACACTTGAAATCTTAACTTTCGATTATTTATATGAGTCTCTGGTTTTGATTAATGATTAAAAGCTAAAATACAGGTAAATTTGAGATTCCGTTACTGAACACAAATGTAATTCAGGATTCAAAAATCAGCTTAAAACATATTGAAATAGAAATCATCGAGGACTAAATTTAAAGAGATATGTAGCAGGTTTAAAAAAAAAGTCGAACATTAAGCGAATTTAAAAAAAGATCTTATCAGGGACGAAAAACAATAAAAATTTCAATACCGTAAGGTAAGTGGTGGCTCCAGAGAGCAATAATAACTATCTAAAAAGAGTGTTCGTGATAGAAAGAGAATAATTTCCCGAGTTTAAAATTAATCTTTAATTTCAATTCGAATTCCGAATTGTATGCCAAATGTATTGCTAAATTCATGGTCAAACTGGTCTAAAAAATGTTCGAAAAATCTGAAACAAGCGTCCTGACTGTTTAGCGTTTTCGTTCATTTTCCACTGGTTCAGTGGTAAACATTTACCGATGATACCATTTCGTCTCATGATACGGCTACAGCTACAACTTCCGACTCTTGAATTGCTGGCTGACCAATCGTTTCCCAGACTTGTACGGAGACGATTGTCAAAGACTTCAATAAATAAATAAATAAATAAATAAATTATGTCCTAGGCACAGTCTAGTTGTAACTGGACCAGGAAGTTGTCGAGATCCACCATGAAGTATTTTCATTTCTCAGAGAGATCCAAACGATTAACCGAAGTGCCATTGGATTTGACGGTGTCTTTGGGAGTTTGTTTGTCATCCAGCTCGAAATATTATTGAATGTGCAAGAAATAATTGAAGATTGAGGTTTCATCCGACTTTTATGTATCAAATTCTGAATAGGTCGTTTAAGTCGATTAAGTCGGCAGTATAACCCTTTGGCAGGGTGTCATCATTGCCTCAATTCAAAGCTTATTTCCATTGAGCGTCTGCCAGGTACTTACAACTAAATATGTTTGTACCGTCCAACTTCTCGCTTCAATCAACATTGACCTCGTTTGATAGATTGCCGTCGTCGTCGTCGTCGTCGTCGAAGGTACCGAAATAGCTTCCTAACTGGCCTCTCTAGAGGTATGAAAGGAAATCGCTTTCGTTAAGAACAACAACAACAGCAACAACATGTAATTCAAACAAACATTCTATCCCAGCTGAGACTTCGTCAGTTTCTTCGTCAGTTTTACTTAGGGACACAAATCGTCCGACGTCCTTGAGCTGTTCCACATATACACCTTCTTGCTTAACACGAATAGCTAGAACCTAGCCTAGCCGGACAACAACAATCGGTCGGTGGTGAAAATTAACACCCCTACCTCTGGCCCTTTTCCAAGGGTTCCCCCGTTGTTCTCTACACATGGAAATTTTCGTTATCAAAACGAATGAATCTGTGCTTTGCGCCCCCACCAGCACCTTTCCAAGAGCTCACATCAGCTGGATTCCTCAAAGGGGAAGTCGGGTTATTTGGGAAACGTTAATTTCAATTTTAAAAATTGAAAATTTGTATTCCAACAAAGTTTACTAAAGATCATAGTGATTAAAAAAAATTGTTTAGTGTAAAACAGTTAAGTGAAACATTTTACACCGTCCTACCCCAATGACCTTCTTTTTCGTTTATGATTTAATAGCTTTTTCGGACCGTCCAGGCTTTTTTTACGACTTTTGATCCGAGGGCGACTTCACTTTCAATGGAATTTTTCATTCGCTATTGTGTATGTGTCCGGACTATATAAAAATTTAAGTCAGTTGATCACCCTATGGAGCCACCTTTTAAATCCTTTATTTTTTCAATACTATTTTCAAACTAATCTAAGCAAGCATTCGTTGAGAATTACAAAAAAAATCATACCCTGTGCCCCTTCAGACTTTACCCAGAACGGTACGACCAATTATTCAACGTCCGTTGTCCAATTGGTATAGATTTTTCGCTACGAATATTCACCTAATCAGGCAATTTCTTTTAACGGGGGTAACCCAAAATAAACGCAACTTAAAAAAACCAAACAGAAGGAGTATGTAGGAAAGAAAACAAATTTCTGTTCTGTTGCTTACTGACCGTCAGGTCATTGTTGTCGTGCCGAGTCCGATTTTTAGTCGTCTTCGTTGGAATTCGGCAAGTCTTCGAAAGCCGAAACATCACGAAGACACTTCGTTTTGAGAGAAACCAAAAAGCAAAGAGAATGAGTGAAATTCCGAACCACACAATTCTCACATTCTCATTTTTTCTGTTTTGTGAGAACCACCCCAACCACCAATACACACGTAATTGTTGTTTCCCTTCTACCAAAAAGGGGAGGAAAATTTGTGTACATTTTTGTTCCCCCCATTCCAAATTGGCTCTTATCAGCACCACTAACATTTGACTGCTTTTTCATTTGCGCACTAGAGCTCGAATGTTGGTGATAATTTTTGTCTGCGGTGAACCAATCATATGATCGAAGCCGGCAGAAGTTCGGGTGACATAAAGTAGGATGCCATGACAATTTTTGCTCATCCTTCCGATTGGTTCATCTTTTACAGCTTTATGGGGCGGTAATCGATGCTGAATGAAGAAATTTCAACGATGGTATAGGAAGCGACACGGGAGTTTTTTTTTTTTGGGGTTTTTAAAACACTGAAGAAATTGTTGAACTGGAACAGCAATTGAACAAAATAAGAAAAAAAAGGAAAAAATAAGACAAGAATGCAAAAAAGCGAAAAATAACCTGACAAACTGAGACAAAAATCGAAAAAAAGCGAAAAAAAACGGAGATAAAAATGCTATAAACAGATGACAAAAATGGGAGAAAATCGTGACAAAAATCGTGAAACATTAGTCTAAAATGATTCAAAATTTAAAAAATGAGTCAAACGTGAATCAATAATGAGGCAAAAATAAGTTAAAAATAAGATGAAAATGACAAAAATGTTGAAAATGACAAAAATGGTAAAAATGACAAACATTACAAAAATGACCAAAAATTACATAAATGAGACCAGAATGAGACAAAAACGAGATAAAATGAGACAAAAATGAAGCAAAAATCAGAAAAAATAAGACAAAAATGATAAAAATGAAGCACAAGAAAAAATGAGACCAAAATAAGACAAACATAAAACAAAAATTAAACAAAAATGAGACAAAAATAAAAAAAAAATTAGACAAAAATGAGTAAATAAAAGTAAATAATGAATCAAAATGAATAAAAATGAAAAGTAGTCATGAATAAAAAATGAGCCAAAATGAGTCAAATGACAATCATGACAAAAATGACAAAAATGACAAAAATGACAAAAATGACAAAAATGACAAAAATGACAAAAATGACAAAAATGACAAAAATGACAAAAATGACAAAAATGACAAAAATGACAAAAATGACAAAAATGACAAAAATGACAAAAATGACAAAAATGACAAAAATGACAAAAATGACAAAAATGACAAAAATGACAAAAATGACAAAAATGACAAAAATGACAAAAATGACAAAAATGACAAAAATGACAAAAATGACAAAAATGACAAAAATGACAAAAATGACAAAAATGACAAAAATGACAAAAATGACAAAAATGACAAAAATGACAAAAATGACAAAAATGACAAAAATGACAAAAATGACAAAAATGACAAAAATGACAAAAATGACAAAAATGACAAAAATGACAAAAATGACAAAAATGACAAAAATGACAAAAATGACAAAAATGACAAAAATGACAAAAATGACAAAAATGACAAAAATGACAAAAATGACAAAAATGACAAAAATGACAAAAATGACAAAAATGACAAAAATGACAAAAATGACAAAAATGACAAAAATGACAAAAATGACAAAAATGACAAAAATGACAAAAATGACAAAAATGACAAAAATGACAAAAATGACAAAAATGACAAAAATGACAAAAATGACAAAAATGACAAAAATGACAAAAATGACAAAAATGACAAAAATGACAAAAATGACAAAAATGACAAAAATGACAAAAATGACAAAAATGACAAAAATGACAAAAATGACAAAAATGACAAAAATGACAAAAATGACAAAAATGACAAAAATGACAAAAATGACAAAAATGACAAAAATGACAAAAATGACAAAAATGACAAAAATGACAAAAATGACAAAAATGACAAAAATGACAAAAATGACAAAAATGACAAAAATGACAAAAATGACAAAAATGACAAAAATGACAAAAATGACAAAAATGACAAAAATGACAAAAATGACAAAAATGACAAAAATGACAAAAATGACAAAAATGACAAAAATGACAAAAATGACAAAAATGACAAAAATGACAAAAATGACAAAAGTGACAAAAATGACAAAAATGACAAAAATGACAAAAATGACAAAAATGACAAAAATGACAAAAATGACAAAAATGACAAAAATGACAAAAATGACAAAAATGACAAAAATGACAAAAATGACAAAAATGACAAAAATGACAAAAATGACAAAAATGACAAAAATGACAAAAATGACAAAAATGACAAAAATGACAAAAATGACAAAAATGACAAAAATGACAAAAATGACAAAAATGACAAAAATGACAAAAATGACAAAAATGACAAAAATGACAAAAATGACAAAAATTACAAAAAATACAAAAATTACAAAAAATACAAAAATTACAAAAATTACAAAAATGACAAAAATGACAAAAATTACAAAAATTACAAAAATGACAAAAATTACAAAAATTACAAAAATTACAAAAATTACAAAAATTACAAAAATTACAAAAATGACAAAAATGACAAAAATGACAAAAATGACAAAAATGACAAAAATGACAAAAATGACAAAAATGACAAAAATGACAAAAATGACAAAAATGACAAAAATAACATAAATGACAAAAATGATAAAAATGATAAAAATGATAAAAATGACAAAAATGACAAAAATGACAAAAATGACAAAAATGACAAAAATGACAAAAATGACAAAAATGACAAAAATGGCAAAAATGACAAAAATGACAAAAATGACAAAAATGACAAAAATGACAAAAATGACAAAAATGACAAAAATGACAAAAATGACAAAAATGACAAAAATGACAAAAATGACAAAAATGACAAAAATGACAAAAATGACAAAAATGACAAAAATGACAAAAATGACAAAAATGACAAAAATGACAAAAATGACAAAAATGACAAAAATGACAAAAATGACAAAAATGACAAAAATGACAAAAATGACAAAAATGACAAAAATGACAAAAATGACAAAAATGACAAAAATGACAAAAATGACAAAAATGACAAAAATGACAAAAATGACAAAAATGACAAAAATGACAAAAATGACAAAAATGACAAAAATGACAAAAAAGACAAAAATGACAAAAATGACCAAAATGACCGAAATGACCAAAATGACAAAAATGACAAAATTACAAAAATGACAAAAAATGACAAAAATGACAAAAATGACAAAAATGACAAAATTTACAAAAAATTACAAAAAATAACAAAAATGGCAAAAATGACAAAAATAACAAAAATGACAAAAATGACAAAAATGACAAAAATGACAAAAATCACTAAAATTAGACATAAATGACAAAAATCACTAAAATCACTAAAATTAGACATAAATGAAAAAAAAAAACCACAAAATTGGCAGGGCCATCTATGAGCAGCTAGTTTAAGTAAATCATGTGGCAATCTTAATCGCCTTAGTTCTTTTATTCTTGAAATGAAGCTGTTGACTCAATAATTAGATTGGTACTTCCTTTCGCGCAAATTTCTGCTTCAGCTGATTCAACAAGACGGTTTTTGTAATGTTTTACGTATACGGTCTAACTGCGGTGGTGAAACTACACCAAAAATGAATATATTTGTTCGACAACGATTGTTTGAGTTTGGCATTAGCATTTCCCAGACCTGTTATTGGGGTGGAATATTTCACACAGTCTTTAACACGTCTCCATGTTGGGAAATTTGTTCGGCTACGCATATTATTGAGGTTATGGTTAACAGTAGGGCACACTATTCCATTCGGAGCGGAACCGTTTTTGTTAGCCTTCTAATAATAAAGTTATCGACAAAAATAAGAAAAACTCAAATTTTCGCCCTCGTTCAGTATCGTTTATCCCACAACATTCGTCTGGTTATTAACACTGATTAATTGGAGTATTTTTTCTGTTTCTCTTCTCTTTCTATTATGGCCCTCTCTCCTATTGCTTCTAATTATTGGTTCTGCTTCCTCCACCGCGCGGCTAGTGTCCTTTTTTCGATAATGCCATGTCCAGGGGTGATCTACTCTACAACACCTGGGTGAGTCCGGATTGTTTTGAATGCATTGCACATACCCCTGTTCATTTTTTTCGCCTTCCTGTTAACCTAACCCAATAAAATTTAAAATAGGTTTTTCCTAAATTTCCCTCCTCTTTATCGCCTTGTAGTTCAACCGTAGTTTCATAAAAAAAATCGATTAAAATAATTTAAATTCTATCGTTTTATTTCTCACCTCCAAAAGAAGGTTTCGGCCAATCATTTATGTTAGAGCACTGTATTCATCCTTCCGAATCGGTACGTATTCCTTCAAAAATTCTCAAGAATGACAGGTAACAAAGTTACGATCTCTAATTGCATCCCATTACGTTGCAGCAAAAGCCACATCAATTTGAATATTTTCAGGGGCACGGTGCACCAATGTCGGTTGAATCTCATCTGTTTGCGTTGAATTGCCGCTAGACTCTAAAAGATGGCGCCACCAGTAGTACAGAACAGCTGCGCCATCATGCTGATGGAGCTGGTGAAAAAAATCCTCAATGGCGTGTGGCGGCAATACATGCCTCATCATTATCACATAACTTGTCCGGCTTAATGATGTGTCCGACTGACTTCCCCCCTCCTTTTTTGTCCTCCCAATCTCACTTTATCCTACACAAATCGGAATGAGCCCTCTCCCGGGGAATTCCCCGTGAGTCTAGCTCGAGCCAGCAATGTCCGGCCGTTAGTTATTTAGTCGGTTAGTTGAAGAAGCAATTTCACTTTCTCTTATTTCAGTTCGTGATTTTGCTGTTTTCCTCGCAAACATTCATTATCTCCGATCTAGGTTTCCGTAATAAATTAAATCCTTTCGTTTGTTCTTATTGCTTATTACCCCGGGACCGATAGTCCGGATGGCCTCTATACAGCAGTGGAAGAGTGGTTTGGCAGAAGGTGGGAGACCTATATTATCCGTAAGTCCGTCAAGGACTGCGGACGGTGAACTTGTCCTCTTTCTTTTTCGCCGCGTTCAAGTCGCGTGTTTTCACCCTTCCTTTCCGAATTATTCCACAAACGTTCTCGATTCTTAAACCTAGGTAATATAAATGGCATTCGGTTTTGCTAGGCTATTCACAGGGAAGAAGAGGAGGGAGATAAAAAAGACTCACGACCAAGTGAAACACTTTACGATGGGGGAATAATGGTTTCTGCGGGTTGGGTCCGGTCCGTTCTTCGTCTATTCCGTTGATGACCAACGGAATTTTTGAGTGACCGCACTACCTCGTCGTCGTTCGACTCCTGTGTTACCCTCTTTTTCAACCATACGATGATACTTTCCTTGGACAAACTTAGAGAAAAAAAAAGATTACCGGAATACCATTCGGTTCGAAAAAATATTTTCAGGTTTCGTTTGGAAAATTGTCTCTACCATCTTCGAGAAATCACAAAGTTACATAAAAACAAATTTCAAAATCAATTTCGAAACGAAACCAACAAATCATCATCTTAATTTTTTGAATTAGATAATATTTTAATTAGCGTTTAAATTTCAATTTTAATATGAGCGTTTAAAAATACTGTTTGGTTCGAAAAACGGTCCACGTAATTTCAGGTCATCTTACGGGTGGAAAACTTTCTCTATCCTTTGAGAACCATTTAATTTAAACTATCACTTAATTTGTGATCAAGATTTATAATTTCGTTCGTTTTCCGTTGTTTTATCATCTCATCTTTTGCTCATCGAAAAAAAACTCTCAATAAATAAATTGGAGCCGAACCCCATTCAAGTTAGGCTTACATAAAAGTACGCCTACTTTGATCGAAAGTTGACGAACTTCCGCCCGCAAAACGTCTAATGAACTTGAGTTGCCTTTAGAATGACTGGCACATTAGACTGAGTCAATTTGGTGTCATTTTTGAATTTCTTAAATCCTGGGGTCTACAAAGCTTCGTTTTGGTTCAAAACTCATCCATGATTTTCTGCAGAATGTTCAAGTAACGTTTACATAAGTAAATTTGAGCTTTAAGGTTTGTATGGGTAAATTGAATATTTTGTACTGAAAAATTAAGATCATTTTTGTTCCTTCTCTGGAACCAAGCCTATTGGTTTTCGTGCCAATTTATTGATTCTCTAAAGAAAGTTTTCCGCTGAACCACTTTGTTGAAGGCCGTACCTTCGTATCTAATTAGGTAAAAAGTTATTAACTGTTTAACAGGGGTATGTCTTTTGGCATTGAAAAACAATAACTTTAATTGACATCACTGCTGGTGCCTCGCGAAGTATTGCATGAAAAGTAGTCATGCAAAACCTCGCTAGGCAGTGATGTCAATTGAATTTATTGATTTTCAATTCCAAAAGACATTCAACGCCTCATTACTTTTTACTCATTACTTTTTTTCTTATAAAATACGAAGTTACGATCTTAGACAAAGTTGTTCAGCGGAAAATTTCCTTCGAAGAATATATAAATTGGCACAAAACTCATTACCAGGCTTGGTTCCACAAAAGAAAAAAAGTGATTTTGATTTTTCAGTACAAAATATTCAATTTTTCTTATTACAAACATAAAAGTTCAAATTTACTCATGTAAACATTACCTCAAAGTTCTGCAAAAAGTCATGAATGAGATTTGAACCAAAATGAAGGGTTTGAGAAATTCAAAAATGACCCATGACAAAATGACAATGCAATGAATTAGTTCGGTATGTTAGATATCGGATGTGCTGAAAATTTCACGAAAATCCCTTCAGAATCATTCGAGTTGTGTTATTTCCTCGCCTACTGCAAAAAGAACCGAAATTACAAAAACAGTAGAATTCAAAACAAAAAAAAAACCGAGTAAAGTTCCTGAAGTATTGTCAAACACTCAGAAAAATACTATTATGTATGCCATAAGATTCTCTTATGAAGTGGCGCCATAAGTAAAATTAATGAAATTCATAAGATTGTCTTATGACGCGAATGAATTCTGAAGATGAACGCCTACTTCAATGAGAGGTTGTTGCTTTTCATAAGAGATTCTTATGGAAACAGTAAATCACTTTCTAATGAGAAAAATTCTCGATATTTCATGCTGAAAACATTCACTTTATTGTTTGCCAAATTTGTTTAAAATTAAATCCTTCATGGTCACCATCAGCAGCGCATCAACAGACGGCTCCATCAAAGTTTTTTTTTTGCCGCATCTTAATCTTCGACCTTTCGTTTATTGCCGATCAGCTTGCTGAAAAGTAAACAAATAATGTATTTTGGTTTACTAATATATTCAACGTTCACACCAAAAACATCAAATCGAACTTACCATTCCGGAGATAACAATAACATTTAACATTGAAGGAAAACTATAATAACTATGAACTGGCGATTGCTTCGTACTGTTAGATGATGAAAAAAAAACTGATGCTATGAATGAATGTGTTCATCATTTTTTCACAATGCCGTTTCATCTATTTTTCATAAGAACATCGTATGATAATTGAAAGAATTTCATAAGACTCTTATGAAAAATTAGTTTGGACGCAAAAAAGTGGTTCATAAGATGTATCTTATGAAATTTATAATAAGATTTCCTCTGAGTGAAGTGTTAATACGTCTGATCGGTTTCTCATTTTGATTTAATTCATAAGAAATTAAATTAAAAAATTAAAAAAATTTGGTACCAAAATCCATTTTAAATGTTTATTTGAAAGAATTTAGCTTCAGCACCAACATACAGCTGATGATTGGCGGTGGTGATAAACCAAGATACACATAGCCTCAAAAAACGGCTGAAAAGCGTCCGTAACCTTTCCCGAAAACCCAAAACGTGACACGCCATTCAGTTTTCATTCATAAAACTGCATCAGCCGTTGACGGACGGCGAAGAAGCCGGAATAGCGTAACCTTGAGCCGACGTGCCAAAAAGATTGCGGCAGTGATTTCACAGCCGAGCCGAGCCAAGCCGGCCAATTTCGCGCTGCTGTATGCGCTCTCTGCCGGTGCTTACTTGATTTAAGGACTAAAGACCATTAAAATTTTTCCACAGTGGCAGAAAAAAAGTGCATCACATACACGCAGGTAGAACGGTATGCAAATTTGAACGATCAAATTTGAAAAAAAAACAACCTCTTTTCGTACCGCTCCCCAATCATAGTAGGCCAAAGGACGTTAGAGGAAAATTTTTGCATAACCGTGACCCTTGTGTCCGGTTGTGTTTCGAAATGGTTCGTCGTAATCGTAGTAGGCCACTGCCGCCGGTGGACTTGAACAGACAGGTCCAACGGTTTCCCAAAGCACTGCCGAGAATGGAGATTGCTATCGGAGTGTTTCTTTCGACCTGAAGTTTTCCCCCGTTTTGAAACACATGTGAACTTGAAAAATTGCCATGCATGATTCTGGTGGAGTGGAGTGGAGTTGAATAAAATCGATAGTAAGAATCCACAATTTTTCTCCGACGGTTTTCTAAGACATCGTTTAAAGTTGAAAAGAAAAACTTTAAAAATCGTTTTCTTTCTTGTATGGTTTAACCACTTAACTATAAAAACAAAAGTAGTGGTTTTAACAGGAAGTGCGTGCCGAATGCGAGCTTTTATTCATTTACCAAAAATTAATCAACCTGTTTTTTTTTCAATAAATAATTACTCTTATTACGGATTAATTACAAAAAAATGCACTGAACAACCTAGCCGGTCGCGAAATGGACCGAACATGATTCGGTTAAAGAAATATTTATAGTAGTTAGGTTATTAACAATATTATGTAACCACAAACACGCGATTTGTTACACACTCCAACTTCTATTTACTACATTAGGGTGGCAACCGAATGGGTCATGTCGAATTTCGAAAACAGACCATTCAGATTTAGTAAATTGGCCCAAAAAAGTGACCTGGGCAACATTTCAGCTCAATCGGACTTGATTTAGGGGTGCCTCAAAGCGCACAAAGTATCGATTTTTTTTACCCTTAAAAAATTACCAATGGGACGACCAAACCAGATTTCGAAGTTTCATGCATTTTTACTTCATTTGGGATCAAAATAAAAATGTCGATATCCCTTGGTGATTTTTGAGGGTCAAAATATTGAAACTTTGAGCACTTCGAAGCACCCCTAAATCAAGTCCGATTGAGCTCAAATTTTGCACAGGTCAGTTTTTTGGGTCAATCTACAAAATTCAATTTTCAAAATTCGATCATGAATTTTTTTCCATACATCTATTGCCACCCTAACCTACACATAGTAGAAACAACGGAGCCTAGTTCAATACTAAAACCGCCACAACGAGCCCGGGAAAACTATTTTCCATAATCGCTAAGATAAAGTGGAACTTTTTGAAGGTGTCACAAAAAGCTTTGCAGCAGTGACACGCAACCTGATTGCTCATAAATTGCATCCTAAATTGGAACCCTCTCCGAACGAGACGCCAGAACCTTCCTTCCAGATCCCGGGATGACGTTTTGCGACAAATACTCAGTAAAGCGTACTGCTGTTGTGGACGGAAATAACGTAATCCGACGTGACCTTTTTGTGAGTGAGACTAATAACCGATAAGCTGTAACTGTAACGGATATTGTTTTAAAATAGACCATTGATTTTCGTTTCACTCTTGAAGAACGAACTTGTGTATAACGCTCTTGAACTTAGTCAGAAATAAAGCTTAAGTCAAACTTTGTGAGGAGCCTTTCTTTTTGGTCACACTAACATCCACAAATCAGACTCTACTCCAATGATGAACTTTCTTGGAGGTGGTTATCGGTATAAGATTCTATGCCGGACTGGCATTAATAAGCTTTCTAATAACTGGCATTGTCCTCCCAGCGTAACCATATTGAATAAGTCTGAAAGAAACTAAATAAAACCCATGTAAAATCTAAGAGCCACCAACATTTGTACAGTTATTATTAGGCCCAAAAGCGTTCGATACTTTATTTGGTCCAATTTTTGTCCGGCGATGGTTTCTCGGACGTGTATAAAATTGCGATACGCACTGGTTGGTGGTTGGAAACTTTTCTAATTACTTTTTATTTTGGGCAAAACATGGAATCTCATATCTGCCGAAGATATTTATGACAAACGAGGTCGAATTCTCGCCTCAACTGACTCACTCGATTCAACTGACTCATTCCCAATACCATCGAATCTCATAACATTGCGATTTCTCCGAAGAATCCACCTGCTTGCGAAAAAAAACTCGGAACACGAAACCAACAATGTTCTTGCAAACGTATGATTACCAAAACGATCTTCAACCCGCACTACAGCGGTTGACATTAAAACTTGAAGCGAACGAAACTTAGCGCATTTTGGCATTGGTGCGCATTAAAAGTTAAGGAATTGCCTGAACCTGAATGGCCAGAATTCAAACAATTTAAAGCTTGCTTCATTTAGATTTGGAACAAAAACAATTGCCTGTATTCAAGTTATTTATTATTGGATTCCAGATCTCTTTTCATACAAATGTAGCATTTTTTTCATACTTTTAAGGAAAAATACACGCATATTTTTCAGGGTTTCGAAGGAATTCTCGTTTTTTTCCTGAAACACGGCTCATTATTTAGGCGGCACAAACCTTCTTCGTTCATCATTTTAGCTATCTTATTCCACCAGGTCTTCATCTGATCGATGTCTTTGACAACCTTTCCCTTGAGTCTCCTCTTCATGATTGCCCAATATTTCTCAATAAGGCGAAATTGGGGGCAGTTGGGTGAGTTAAGGTTTTTCGGAACAAACTGGACCCCTTTCTCTGCATAACATTCTTGAACGTTTTTGCTGTAAGCATTTTTGGAAACACTCTTTTTGGTATAGTTCCGACGGTAAAAACAAACTGAAATCTGGCTGGAACATTCCCCCGAGCCGTTGCCAAGAAATTTTTTTTCCTAGGATTTGCCCGAAGTCAGCCTTGACCTAGGTTTCATCGTCCATCAGAAGACATCCGTCGAACTTGGTCAGCATCTGGTCGTATAACTTCCGAGCACGGGTTTTGGCCACACTATTCTGTTTTATGTCGGCCAATTCTTATTTTATGATTTGGCTGTTTGCTAGCTCGATACAACTTGATTCCTTCCCGAAGTCAAATTCTCCTCACTATGGGCAGCACCGAATTTTCTGGCCAAATCACGGTCGACAGATTGAAATACCTCTTAATCGTCTTCAAAACCTACCTCGCAGTTTCCGGTCGACAGTTTCACTCTGACGATTGGTTTGAGGCTTGCGAATCGTCGTCGATGTTTCCTTATACCGTTTGATAACGCGCCATACGATTTTTCTGGGCAATTTTGGGCTGTTTAACTAGCCCAGATGCAGACCACCATGGATTTTACAAAAAACTGTGCAGAATTTTTCCCCTTCTTTCGGCTTCCATGTTTATACGTGAAGCTGACAGCTGACGGTCAACTTTTTTTTCTCGTACCTCTTATCTAACATATCGCAAGCTATCCGGTAGTTATCGGAAGACAATTCGATCGAACTGATCTCCTGGAATTCTTCACCACTTATCGCTGATCGAAGATCTTTGAGAGCTATTCGTTTTGTGAATCAAGCTTTTGAACATATTCCGGAACGGAATCCAGTCCCGGAATTTTCCGTTGAAATCTGGCAGTTTTACGCGCGATATTTTTTCAGCTCTCTCTCACGCTCCGCAGCCTGTCTCTGTAATCTCCGTTTCTTTGCAGCTTCCGACTCCTTTGCAGCATTCATGCTGTCACTGTCGGCTGCATCAAGAATAAAGGGCGAACATGAAATTATTACGACATTTTCTTATAATGATTAGAATCAAACCAAAATTTCAGGGTAGTTTTATACATACATTTACTTCAAAAATCAAAAGAAAAATTAGTCGATGGAGCCTTGAGTGCAAAATTGAACGCATTTTCGCTCGATATCCTCCATCAAAGTCTTTAAAGTGTCATCCGGTACCAGTTTTTCAGTTTTATCCATTTTCTTAACATGTTCTTCTAGTCTTTGAATGTCTTCTTGCTCTTCCGAAGTTCCCGCTATATTGTTGTCTAGTACTGCTCCTACGGGCACAGTTCCGGACGGTTTGACAGGTTCATGTCCTTTGGAACAAAATGGACAGAATTGGCCTCATACCACTCCAGGACAATTTTAGAATAGGGGCATGATGCCAAATCTGGCCAAAATAGCGGAGCTTCGTCGTGCTGCTGCAAGAACGGAAAAAGACGCTTCTCGAGGGAGGCACTCAGATTTGTAGATCTCGCCATTTTCTGTGCCCTTTGTCACGAAAGGCTCACTCCTCAGTCCGCAAGACAAATGGCCTGCCAAACTTCGACATTTTTTTCTTCTTAAATTTGTCGTCCACATCGAACTTGCTCTTGCCGGTGAAAAACTCCATCCCCGGAATTTGTTTAAAATCGGCTTTTATATACGTTTCGTCGTCCATCACACAGCAGCCATATTTTGTCAGCATTATCTCGTAGAGCTTCCGTGCCCGAGTTTTAGCCGTCGATTGTTGCCACTCATCGCGATTTGGGAAGTTCTCTACCTTGTATGTATGTAGTCCAGCCCTCTTCTTTGCATTCTGGACGTAGCCGATCTTTTTAGGCAAATCACGGCTTGAGACGTTGGGATTCGCTTCAATCATCCGCTCCACCTTTCCCACCGTCTTTTTGTTTTTCGGTCCCGGTTTTCTTCCAGCTCCTTTGCCGTGGTTCAATGTCAACTGCTCCTGGAACCGCTTCAACACTCTGGAGACGGTTGAATGGTGAATGTTCAATATTTTTCCCAAACTGCCGGTGCGACATGTCAGAAAATTCCAGGTGTTTGGAAAGAATTTGTTTTCTCGACTTGCGTTGGTTCACCTCCATTTTCGTTGAATCGAAAAAACACGACTTAGAGTTTGACAGCATGTAAACAATACACATCAATGAAAAAGTGTGCAAAATTTGGTTGATTTTTACCCAATGGTAAAAAAGTTATGCCCTGTTGAATGTGTCGCAATAATTTCGTGTTCGCCCTTTAACGTCCTTTTTTTTGCCTCACCTGATAATATTTCTTGATAACATGCTCAAGCAACAGGTCTCTTGGAACTCAGGTTTGTAGTCACGAATGAGATTTGACACTCCCTAAATGAAGGTCCGGTTTTTTTTTCAAGAATATTGTATTCTTTCATTTTGAACGATATTTTATTCCGTCACTAGTGAATAACTTAAAAAAAAGCCCGGAAAATCACAGAAAGCAATACTTTTTTTTGGCGAAATCACTAACTCAATCTGCACTCAAAGAAATTGACTACGCGACTTGACAGTCAAAGTGGAACAATTCGAAGGCGGAAGTGTCGGATACCTCAGGGAATTGCACAAAAATTGAATTTATCGTCTACCCAAAATTCAATAAAAAATCCAAACTTTGTTTTTGCCACTTTGTTTATATTGCCGTTTGTTTATATCAATCAGTTCGACTCTATGGTTGTGAGACGTGAGAAAAAACGAAGCTAGCGCGCCGTTAGCACCGCTCACTGCGGAATCTCAATACCAGTTTCAAACAGAAAACTTTCAAGAAAAATGGATTTTTTCACTACAAATTCTAGCACAGCCTTACTTAAATGCGCTCAGCTTTGGTTAAAGTACTTAAAAATGGTGGATCAATTCCGCTCTGATCAGCAAAAAAGCCGAAAATAGTAGTAGTCTAATATACGTACATATATTAGCAAAAGAAACAGTTTCCAAACTTCTTAAGCAACCGGTACATTTTTCAGGGATCAGGAGATTTCTCAAATGTCTAGGACCAGAGTTTCTTTCGAAAAGATGTAAAGGGTGCATCTTCCAAAAAGTTCTAATACAAAATAATGAAATTCATATTAGTTTTCTTTTTATAGTTCATATGATAGTTGTGCAGAATTTTTGAACGCCGTTGCTCTTGCAGCGTGGAGACCATTTTGACAATCGAAGAGCGCTCGTCAAAAACAAAATAGGCACATCATTCACGTGTGACAACAAAAATAAGGGTTTTCATTATGTTTCAAATAATCAGTTTTGAGGCTGGCGGAAAGTTATTGGAAAACTTATCCGGTACATCGGCTCAGGAAGCAGCTGACTTTCCAACTGAGCTATATCACAAGCCACATTGAGGTCGAAGAACACAATGCAAAACAGGTAAAATTTTCCAAGGGCAAGAAATTTAAGAGCTTATTTTTACTAATTTGAGGGTGCTAAATTCACGTGCAGTTAGTTTTTTTTTCCACACTCCAAAATCTTTCAAAATCAGTTATTAAACACAGGCACCAGGCATGCTGTACTTCAGTGTAATGCTACGTAGAAGTTAAGCACTTTTGGTCGTTTCCTTCAAAGAAGATTAGTGTTATACCTAATTTGAAACATATGACGAATAAACGGGAACAAGGTGAGAGCTATTGTATAATATAATTGTATTTCCCAAAAACAGGAAGAATTGATCAAATGGACACCTGAAATTTCTGGAAGTACCTTAGAAGGTTTGCCGTCGCACTGGAAATTAATTCTCAGTTTCTCTTCCAAATCCTTGTGCGGCACAAGTTATAAAGCTCTTGTCGTGCTTTAATGATACCACTACCAAGTTGATTTCGAGCATTTCACCAACTCATTACTCACATGATACATTCATAATTAGTGCAATTCAAGTTATCATCGTCCATTATTTCTCAAAAAACCGGGGTTGGTTTCTTCTGTTTAAGTTGTGGGTTCATTGTTTTTTAAGTTACTCCTCAAATGATAAGCAGAGACATCACGTGACGTGGCGAAGACCAACCGCCCTTGACCGTTTCCGACATTCAATTATCCACCACGTTGCCGTACCGAATCAAGGTTCAAGCTCTTGGCCCCGTTGATACCTACGCTGACCAAGACCTCTCTCTTGATTGTAGGAGAAATGTTTGCAAAAAACGCTAATATTCCACCCATCATAGTTAAACTGTTACTAACAAGTCTGCATGATTTCCTGCACGAACATTAGGAATGGTACCCTTCTTCATTTTTCCTCTTTTTTTCAAATCGTCATAGCAGGCGGTGGCGTTTCTGCAATGACGCCTGCTACGACCGGTAACAATTTCGGAGATTGCAATCGCTGTGATTTGTTTCCACTTGTCAATTTAATCGAAATGACAGACCACGGAAGCCAGCCTACTACCAGGATTGCTTTCAGCAGCTGTCATCAGGCTCATGATACTTGGTTGCTTTGTCCCTTGAAGAATCAACAAAGATAAAGAGTTTGTTTTGTTTTGCTTCAATCATGGAGGTAATTGGACGACTGAAGGCTACATGGAATTGGACTTGTCCTTATCGTACAAAAATGATCTAGTCACTTTTCAAATTATCTTTCGGGTAATTTTCCTTATCAAAATGTTGTGGGTTTGAAAGGTTGTTTCTTAAATTTATGAATTCCTCAGACTTGCTTTAGATGATGTAACATCTACCCCAAAATCTTCTTATAACCTGACTGTGGAAACCACATAATGCCAAAGTGACGATTATGGAACGTCCACGGTGTATAGGCACGGGAGAGGTCCATTATGATAGCGATACCTAACGACGAACTCATGACGAGCGCCCGTGTCCGTAGATGTGCCATACAATATGCACTGCGGTTCACATATTGAGCTTGACCCACACATTCACCCTCCTCTCCGGAAAAAATGAAGAAAAAATAAATCAGACAGATATTTTATACGCATTTTCACTGGTTTTCAAGCATAGAGTTTTAAGCTCAAATATGCGATTTATGAGATGTGTATGTTGCATTGTTCATTCAAATTGAATGACTATCACTGCTACAGTCTTCTAACTAGAATAATTACACCTCAACTAAACGACACCATGGAAATCAGACATTCAGAGTTGCCATTTCTCTTAAAATTTGATCGATTCGGTTAAGTTATGAACAATTATTCACAAACTAACAATTTTCAGTTGACATATGTTGTCGTCCTAAAAAGATTTAAATATTCTCTTCGAAAAGCAAAACATTTACTTTCATTTCACTTTGAATTCTGGCATTTTTTTTTACAGATTTTTTTATTTCTCTGTGCCGATAATTTGGGCAACGTTCACCAATCAAAATGTTACCTGCCTTGCTAGGGATTTTGTTTCATTTTGGTTAAACTCGAATTGATGAGCAACAACTTCTGCTTGGTTGCATACGCAACTACTAGTGCTTGATCAACCAAGCGAAATTTCGGTCACAGCAAATCTGTGCTAGCACGTGGCGCAGGCAGGTAAGGTTGCATAGGCGCAGCGTAATCCACAAATATAAATCTGAACAGTTAACAAAAGCTCTTTCATTGCGCAACACACTTTATTTGTATAATTTGTAAAAATTAAGCAGACGCGACATAATTGAATTCGCATTCCCGAGAAGTCGCAATAAATTGTTATGACTGCTTTATTTCACAGCACACTTAGTTTGCATTAGGTGCATTTAGCTCACAGCACTTACAGTACAGCAACGCATAAACTAGGTACAGCTCACAGCACGCATTCAGGCGCAGCCCATTTGGATTGCTTATGCGCAGCGTATAGTTCGCTATCAGGCAATTCCACAACCCACATTCAAACTTAGCCCAATTGGCTCGCATACGGTGCAGCACATAGCTCGCATTCAGGCGCAGCCTATTTGGCTCCCGTTTGGCGCAACACGTAGCTCGCTTTCAAGCGCGGCACAATACGTCCACATCTATGAACAGCCCTTAAGCTTTCAACTAAGCGCAGCTCAGTTAGCTCGCAAGTATAATTTGATCACAGTTGCAAAACTTTTGCTATTTGGCGCAGCTCTTTCAGCTCGCAATTTAGCGCAGCCCTATCGGCACGCAGAGGCAGCTCATCCAGCACGCAATTCGGCGTAGCATAGAATGATCGCAGGCGCAGCTTTTCCAGCTTGCAATTTGGCGCAGCTAATTCGGCTCGCAAGCGCAGCTTATCCAGCTCGCAATAAGGTGCAGCAAAGAATGCTCGCAGGCAGGGATGCCAACTGTTTTTCAGAAATGTCTGGAAGATTTTCAAAAAATGTCTGGAAAAGTCTCGAAAAGTCTGGATGACGAACTCTTTATAGGTGATGACCTTTTTTTTTTTTTTTGTTCGCCACGCAATACTGTAGTCTAGAGATTTACACTAATTACTTCATAATAACCATACATCCTATACACTATCAATGCCTGAGACTATAGTGGTTATGTCGGCGGTACAACGTTTTATGCTTTACTTCCTGTTTTACTACCATCTTCGTGGCATTCCTCACTCTTCAATTACTAATTAAAATCATTTCCTACCATTTTGCAACGAAAATTTTGAATTTTTATTGTTTTGCCAGAAAATTCATGTCGAAACTCAAAAATCTGGAAATGTCTGGCAGAAATGACAAAAGTCTGGAAGTCTGGAAACCTAAAAAAATGTCTGGCAAAAGTCCAAAAAGTCTGGAAGATCCAGAGAAAATCTGGAAGGTTGGCAACGCTGCTCGCAGGCGCAGCTCTTCCAGCTCGCAATTTGGCGCAGCCCTATCCGGCTCGCAAGCGCAGCTTATCCAGCTCGCAATTCGGCGCAGCACAGTTTGCTCGCAGGCGCAGCTTTTCCAGCTCGCAATTTGGCGCAGCCAATTCGTCTCGCAAGCGCAGCTTATCCAGCTCGCAATACGGCGCAGCAAAGAATGCTCGCAGGCGCAGCTCTTCCAGCTCGCAATTTGGCGCAGCCCTATCCGGCTCGCAAGCGCAGCTTATCCAGCTCGCAATTCGGCGCAGCACAGTTTGCTCGCAGGCGCAGCTTTTCCAGCTCGCAATTTGGCGCAGCCAATTCGTCTCGCAAGCGCAGCTTATCCAGCTCGCAATACGGCGCAGCAAAGAATGCTCGCAGGCGCAGCTCTTCCAGCTCGCAATTTGGCGCAGCCCTATCCGGCTCGCAAGCGCAGCTTATCCAGCTCGCAATTCGGCGCAGCACAGTATGCTCGCAGGCGCAGCTTTTCCAGCTCGCAATTCGGGCGCAGCACAGTTTGCTCGCAGGCGCAGCTCTCTAGGCTCGCAATCCATTACCACCAATGACATGGCTTAATTCATTCAAATGATATTTGAAAATATCATATTTGACAAAAATTTGTAACTCAATTTTGGCCCAAAAATCGGCTCCTGGAAGGATCGCCAAATGTGGAAACCACATAATGCCAAAGTGACGATTATGGAACGTCCACGGTGTATAGGCACGGGAGAGGTCCATTATGATAGCGATACCTAACGACGAACTCATGACGAGCGCCCGTGTCCGTAGATGTGCCATACAATATGCACTGCGGTTCACATATTGAGCTTGACCCACACACTGACCTTGGCTATGCTAATGGCAGCTGGTTTACGACAAACGTCAAAGCTTGCCCGATGACTCTTTTCCATCCAAACCGGATGGACTGCGTTGCCTTGCTTGACGTCAGACTTCAATTGACTATAGTTGATGTTTATTTTGGGCTACATTTTTATTCCAACAGCCCACCTGGGCGACAGATTTATTCCTGCAACAATGCAAACAAATGAATATCTCCATGAGAAACAGGTGGTCTTGGGAATCGATGCTTCAATTTTCGTAACCAGCCATGCAAAGGTTAATCAATTCTATTGGCTGTCGATAAGTTTATAACAAGACCGACAGTGTCTTCTTAAGAATCGAAATAGGAATCTATTTTTTTTTTTAATGTCGAAAAGGGTGTACAGTACACACTGAATAAAAATGAAAACAAAATTAAACTTGGTGGAGAAGTGTGGCGTCATCTAGAATTTCGACATAATGCAGATATAATTTAAACATTATAAACAAAACCAATCAAAGGTGTGGCTTCTTCAGTTAATTTCCCTAATAATCTTCAGAAACCATCATTAAAATTGCATTCAATTTCCTGAAAATCATCGACCGGACCGCAGCATTGACCCTGGTAAATTTTACACTGCAATAGCCTATCAAAATTTTCCTTGACTTCAACAGACGATATGTAGATTTTGTTGTTTTTTTGTGAATCCTCAGCCCCATCCCGAGAGGATAATGACTCCCATTTTCCGCCCGGGTAGGAAATACTTAAACCATAAATGCGCTATTGACCTTCCCTCAATAAACGGATGTATGAATGGGTGAAGAATGATGGACTTTCCGCGTCCACAAACCGTACACAGAATGTAGAGGCAGTAACATTGAGTAAGGTCGGTGAAAAATTTCAATGTTCCGAATCTCACCCGACCAACGATTTGATTCTGCTGTTGCTTTAAACCACGCAAAAATTGGAACACAGTAGCTGCCATGGCGAAAGTGAATCACTTTAATTTGACGTGCCAACACCGAACAAAGCGGGTTGTGCCCCAGGCCGTCGTCGTTACTCGAGTCAATAATTGCCACACTTTTCCGCCATCACCGCTGCAGCCGTTTGTTTGGTTAATGTAGGCATTCCCTAAACTACCAAAGTGTGCCATGCCAAACACTACTAGTGAAAAAATTAGCGTTCAGGTTGCTGCGATAGAGTTTGAACGAGGATGCGAAAAAAGTTAAAAAATTTAAATTAATTCATTCCGCTTTTCACGGTGTGGTGTGGCTGCTAAAGTTTTTCCCGGTCCTGGGCTTTGGCTTATCGTCCCGAGATCCCGAACTGGCGTCGTTGTTTTTTTCGCTTTGCTTTGTTTGAGAAGCCCACTTCCTGTGTCGCAAACAAGTTAGTTTTGTGAACCGATAAAAGCGGAGGGAATGAGAAGCGTTGGAATGTATTATAAAACAAACAAAGTTTCAAATATTTGTTTTTGAGTTAGAACTAGGGTAACTGGAGAGGTTCAAAACTTGAAGAAAATTGAATTTTTAGAGGAATTTAGAGCCATTTTTGCTTGACGTAATCTGAATAATTCTGAGTGATTTTTCTCAATTCTGTTGAACAACTTTTCTCACTGAAATCTGAAATGATTGATGATTTCTAAGTGAGTTTTTTTTACGTTCCGTAATCGTTCCCATGATGTCTCTGTCCGGTCGTCTTGGCGTAAACGTTGGAACAATTTTGTCGAAGACGTAGCAGGCGTGGAAATGACATGGCGTGATGATGCAGTTAATGAGATAGCAGGCACTCGGTCGGTTGGCGTCCACCGTGGCCTACTAACTAACTAACTAAATGAATGAATGGAATGGCAATTTGTTTTAGCCTGTTTTAAAGTTATTTTCCTGTTGATGCGAGTTAGCGCCAAAGTTGTCTAAAGACTTTGCCTTCTTAAACAGATTTTCGAGGATGGAATCCGCTGCAGTAAAGACGAAAGTGACCTCGTTTAACAAATTCCAACCTGGATTAAGACACGCCACATTGAAGCGATAAGATTTTCAACCCAAAAATTTGTTTGATCACAATTTCATTGGTACTGAAACTCATGAGTGATTTCAAAATACATATAGATATTTGAAGTTCTAAGTCACGTTAAAAAACCTTTTGAAACCTGCATGTTTCCACACATTTGCAACGACAAAAACGACCAAAAAAATAACAAAAATCACTCAAAACTGAGAGAAAATGAGTCGAAAATGACAAAAATGACAAAAATGACAATTATGACAAAAATGACAAAAATGACAAAAATGACAAAAATGACAAAAATGACAAAAATGACAAAAATGACAAAAATGACAAAAATGACAAAAATGACAAAAATGACAAAAATTGCAAAAACGACAAAAATGACAAAAATGACAAAAATGACAAAAATGACAAAAATGATAAAAATGACAAAAATGACAAAAATGACAAAAAAGACAAAAATGACAAAAATGACAAAAATGACAAAAATGACAAAAATGACAAAAATGACAAAAATGACAAAAATGACAAAAATGACAAAAATGACAAAAATGACAAAAATGACAAAAATGACAAAAATGACAAAAATGACAAAAATGACAAAAATGACAAAAATGACAAAAATGACAAAAATGACAAAAATGACAAAAATGACAAAAATGACAAAAATGACAAAAATGACAAAAATGACAAAAATGACAAAAATGACAAAAATGACAAAAATGACAAAAATGACAAAAATGACAAAAATGACAAAAATGACAAAAATGACAAAAATGACAAAAATGACAAAAATGACAAAAATGACAAAAATGACAAAAATGACAAAAATGACAAAAATGACAAAAATGACAAAAATGACAAAAATGACAAAAATGACAAAAATGACAAAAATGACAAAAATGACAAAAATGACAAAAATGACAAAAATGACAAAAATGACAAAAATGACAAAAATGACAAAAATGACAAAAATGACAAAAATGACAAAAATGACAAAAATGACAAAAATGACAAAAATGACAAAAATGACAAAAATGACAAAAATGACAAAAATGACAAAAATGACAAAAATGACAAAAATGACAAAAATGACAAAAATGACAAAAATGACAAAAATGACAAAAATGACAAAAATTACAAAAATGACAAAAATGACAAAAATGACAAAAATGACAAAAATGACAAAAATGACAAAAATGACAAAAATGACAAAAATGACAAAAATGACAAAAATGACAAAAATGACAAAAATGACAAAAATGACAAAAATGACAAAAATGACAAAAATGACAAAAATGACAAAAATGACAAAAATGACAAAAATGACAAAAATGACAAAAATGACAAAAATGACAAAAATGACAAAAATGACAAAAATGACAAAAATGACAAAAATGACAAAAATGACAAAAATGACAAAAATGGCAAAAATGACAAAAATGACAAAAATGACAAAAATGACAAAAATGACAAAAATGACAAAAATGACAAAAATGACAAAAATGACAAAAATGACAAAAATGACAAAAATGACAAAAATGACAAAAATGACAAAAATGACAAAAATGATAAAAATGACAAAAAAGATAAAAATTACAAAAATTACAAAAATTACAAAAATTACAAAAATTACAAAAATTACAAAAATTACAAAAATTACAAAAATTACAAAAATTACAAAAATTACAAAAATTACAAAAATTACAAAAATTACAAAAATTACAAAAATTACAAAAATTACAAAAATTACAAAAATTACAAAAATTACAAAAATGACAAAAATTTCAAAAATGACAAAAATGACAAAAAATGACAAAAATGACAAAAATGACAAGAATGACAAAAATGGCAAGAATGACAAAAATGCAAATATGACAAAATTGACAGAAATGGCAAAAAATGACAAAAATGACAAAAATGACAAAAATGACAAAAATGACAAAAATGACAAAAATGACAAAAATGACAAAAATGACAAAAATGACAAAAATGACAAAAATGACAAAAATGACAAAAATGACAAAAATGACAAAAATGACAAAAATGACAAAAATGACAAAAATGACAAAAATGACAAAAATGACAAAAATGACAAAAATGACAAAAATGACAAAAATGACAAAAATGACAAAAATGACAAAAATGACAGAAATGACAAAAATTACAAAATGAGAGATTTTGATTCAGTCACCAGACATGGATTTAAACATGTTTTGTTCAGTTAGTTTGATCATATTTCTTGCATTGGTTCAACTAAAACCTAGATTGAATTGAAAACGGACTAGGTATGTTAAATCAGATTAAAAAAAAACTTAAATACGTTTGAAGGCTTATCCTGTGCAAGTGCTGTTAATTCTATTAAAATATTTACAAAAAACACAAAGTCGTTCGAACCTTTTCCAAGAGGTTCTGATGAGCAAATGTGAACGTAATCTTAGAATGTCTAACAAGAATAACTTTTTTGGTTTGATTTTTTTTTATTTTTCGAGAAGGAGTAGGCGACGGTTGAATGTTTCAGATGCCTTTTTTTGGAGCTGGAAAATTTATTTTTGTAAAACTTGAATGCATTTAAGGCAGTGAGTATGTTTGAGATTCACAGCGGGTCCAGAATTTTCGGCTTTGTTTAGCGTTTTCCATGGTGAAATAGTGCTGGAACAACCTGTAAGATGTCCTCTCGGACACAATGATCTCGTTATTCCGGAAAGTTGTTCGAAGTGTAATAACCAAAGAAAGGAAGGGCATGTAGCTTCTCCCGAATGAATCAGATTTTTGGATTGGATGGGCACAATGATAGACTCAAGCCAGCCTTTGAAGTCAAATTCTAAGAAGGCTCTAAGGATTCAAAGCTAAGTATTTGTCTTTTCTTTCCAACTCCACGCTTTATTCCTCCCTTGTTCCTGTATCTTTGCGTTTTCATCACATGATTGGCCTGGCCGTAATAGTATCTGTAATGCATCTAGCTAAAGGTTGCCCGATTACCTGGTTTACCGGGGTTTGCCCGGATATTTAGTGTACAATTTGGGAACCAAATCTAGAAGCTATTACAAATATGTTCTACAACAAAATTCAAACAAAAATTGCTGCGTTACTCAAAACGGATCTGATTGTGGGTTGTCGACTAAGCTCAGAGAGAAATCTATTGGGAGAATAAGTAACTAAGTACTGACAAAATACTTTTTAAATGTAGTATATTCTTGAAAAGGTTTTCAGGCTTGGGTTGCTCAACGGTGATCGCTCGTTTTCTAATAATATCCTGGCCTTGCTCAATATTGCCAGAAATCGCGATAAATTTAGCCTTCGATAGCATTTCGATGACTACCCCACCCTAAGTCATCCAGCCAGCCTTAACCTCAGCACAAATCGTCATAAAACGTGATTGAATTAATCAACTTCCCGCGCTCTCGTGGACAATAGACCCTCCTAAAACAAAAATCGAATCCACATCCCATTTCTGGCTGGAAAAGCCACTTTCGATATTGTTCCATTACGAAAAACGTTCATCCGAAGCAGAAAGAAAACAAAAGCAATAACCCGTTCGTTTTGCCTCGACATGCAACTTTACCATCTTTCACAAATGGAGAAAACCCTCCCATTTCCTCCCGAAATAAAGAAAACGCATTTGGACCCCCCGGTCGTTCCGTTTGGCCGTTTCCGTTTATCCGCGCGTACCCCTCGGCCGCGGTAGAAGAAAGTAGAAATTCCGTCAACGACAGCGTTCTCGTGAAGCGAACCCGAACACGTTGTTTCATGTTGTGGTGTGATATAATAACGGCGATCTAAGGAGCCGACTCTTTCTAAGGCAGGGTAGCCAGCCTGTGAATTTCACATTTCACTCACTCATGTTCCGAAGCTCGACCCGTTCGAAAGTGTGTGCAATTTGTCCTCCTCGTATGGTGGTTCGGTCGCGCGTTTCCCGGCCTACTGGGGGTTGAAATTATTTTAAAACTTGATATTCTTAAAACGGACTTACTAATCAAATTCCCCGATTGCTTAAAGTACGTTAAAACTATTTTTTAAGGTGAAACAATGCTATTGTTACCGTGAAACACGTTACAGTCAGTGCATACAAAATCAAAAGTGTGATAAATTTGAATCTTTGTTGTTTGGATAACTACTGCCCCAACCATTGTTTGAAGTGCCTCAACCTAACTTAACCAGTGTCAATTGTCGAAACAAAACAAATTGTGATTTAAATAAGTATACTCCTGGCACCAAATGTTGTACGACAGTGACGACGAAGCTGCGTTTGTCATTTTGACACCACCAATGTATTACACCTATCACGGATATAAGGTTACTACCCATTAGAAAATTTTCCCCCAATCAAAGCGGGTCAACTAGTAAAAAAAACCTACCAACAAAATTACTATCGAAACGAGATGCATAATTTGTAACGTGACGTGACCTTGTGAGAAGTTTTCCAACAACGGCTCAAACATGCCAAACAATTAGGTTAATATAACACTCGACTTAGGGTTGGTCGACGTGACTAAAAAGGTGCTGCAGGTGGTGAAGCAACTTTTGACGTGGAATAACGGTCCCGATTGGGATCGGACCACGTTAACGATTGACGACGACGACGACGCCATATTGGTTTGAAGCATGGAAATTTTTAATTGTTTCCTCCTAAGTTGGGGGACCGTAATTTTGAGCCCTGAGCCTTGGGTTTCTACCTGTTTCATGCACTCGATTCGAAGTGGTCATTTTCAGTTGAGATTAGTAGCATTTTTTTTTGTTAACAGACGTTCGGGTTATTGTTTCTACGAATTCGGGAGCCTGATAACATTGTAGTCAAACTGCAGTTTTTCAACACATTCTCTGATACTTCAAAATCTTAAGACTGTTCGCAAGACATGCCGTTGAAGTACAAAATCAATGATAAACAGTTGAATTTCAGAATTCAGGTATGTTTTCTACATATTTCCCAACTCTTAATAAATTTTCAACCATTCCGGGAAAAGACTTCCAAACGTACAAAGGGATTTGGGCCTCTTGTGTGTTTCGAAAGTCGTGTTTTCTCAATCCCCAAAAAGGTGTTTCGAAATTTGTTCGATTATTTGTGCATTGAAGAAGATACAATTTTGAGTAGCGAAAGTAAAAAGTGGAACGATCAAAAAGTGCTTAACTCCTAGAAATGAATGAATGAAAATGAAAAACTTTATTTTTGTAGCCACAGTCAAGGAATATTTAAATAAGGTAGTGTCGAGAGCAATATTGGATTTTTTTTTTGTGACGTCACAAAAACGATTGTATCGAAAATTTCTATGAAAATGGGAGGAATTTCAAAGAAAAACACGTTTTAGAACGAAATCGAATTCCAATTTCATTTTGATTTTGTTGTAAGGCCTCTATTTCACTATGATATGAAGTTTTTTGATCCTTTGGCATTATGTTTTTTTTTCTAATTCACTAATGAATGCAATGTCGCCTTGAAGCTAAAACGTGCAAAATTGAGGAAAATATCAGCTTCGAAAAGGTCTAGCTGGTAGATATTGAGTGTTCAACTGATAGTAATGATTTTAATCCAACCGGTTTACCATATACAATTCTTATGTAGAACAATTAACATCAATTCATGATTGTTAACTCAGTTTACTGAAATGCCAATGAAAGATTGTGATTTTGTGTAAAGAATTGTGTTTTTATCACTTTATTGTAATGAGGAGCTTAAACTGCACTGACTTGAACATTTTCATGGAAGACTTTGAACTAATTTTACAGTTTTGCAAATTTCAGTGGTGAACATCCACCATTTTTTCAAACTTCGATGGGCTTTTTCAAAGAAAAATTATTCGAAAATGCAACTTTTTTTGCACCCATCTCCAAGAGCAAAAATCCTTCTACAATAAAATGTTTTCAAAGTGGGAAATTTCCAGCAGATTCTTCGAATTATTATCGAAATAGAAAAGTTTAATAGTAAATTAACAGATTTTTCGTGATTGTGACGTCTCAGCCTGTACCAATACTAGAGCAGGGCTGCCTTGGCACTACCTTCTTTAAATATTCCTTGAGCCACAATTGTGTAGAAGAATGTGCCTACTTTGATTTTCGGCGCTAGCTCCTACGTTGTCAAAATTGCCTCTAAGCAAGAATAAATATGTTTAAAAAGTTTGCACACACACCAAGAATTCTGTAGCATAATCACTTAGAGAAAAGGCTCGATTTGCCTTAAAAAACGATGTCTAAATTCAAGAATTCAACACGGCAAAGGGAAAGCAACACGTGGCAGAGATATTTAAAAACATTAAACTATTGAAATTCCGATTTACGATTATTGCCCAGTTTGTTCGACAGGGCGATCTGGTATGTTGGGTGGGTTGGACGTTGTTGGCCGCATACCACTCCAGGGACTTTTTGCCGTAGTGACATGTTTCGCTGCAGGAAAGGCAGGAGCCGTGTTTGGAGATATCGGTACTTAAAACTAGCTTATGTGGAATTTTCGTTTGCAGATCTATATTGAGTGCCTACCTGTATTATCCTTCGGACAACCATAGGTGGAAAAATAAGTCTTGTACCACTAAGTATCGGCTTGCAAACAAAATTGGTAAAAATATTTTTAAAAGGTTTTATTAAACTTTTAAGAAAAATTACTAAAAGAAATTTTTTGCTTTTCGAACTTTTTGTCGAATACCTCCTATTTATTTCGGCAAAGTGGTAACATCAACCGTCCACCACTTCGCCATATCAGATGATGCTACCATTCCAATTGTCCCGGGGTTTGAAAGAGTTGGCGATCATTCCTTCTGACTAGGATAGATTTTCAACGTGGTTGTGCACATTTTTTTCTGGTCTCTTGGGTTCCGACTTGGAAACATCTTCCAAGTGTCGGAACCAAAAAAAAAAAAAGGTTGCCGATTGCTCAATTGATATGACATTTTTCATCATCGCTGGTTGGTAAGGTTGTCAATCACCAGCACCAAAACTCCGGATTTCAACTGCCTCTCTGTTCAATTCCGGGTCACCTTCCAATTATTCTTCAACTTCTGCTTAAAGATTGCCCTATCGTACGGAGCGGTAAAGTTGAGCCCGTTTTCTCACTACCTCTGTCGTCCTTTCTTCGATTGAGCCAGTTTGCAAAATATGGCGAAAAAATTAATTTATTTTTTTCATTTATTGTTCACGGCGTTTGCACGGTTAAAGCTGGATGTTCCTTGAATGTGAGTGATTTTACCAGGATCACCCCCAAATCCAGTATGGATTCAACCTTTTCAAGCACTTAATCAACAATGGGTTATCTCAATCTTGCATCTGGTGAATTTCAGAATTTTGCATTTTTTTAAGTTTCACGTACATTTTATTCACTTGGCACCAAAGAACAAGCTTATCGAGGTTTTGCTGTAGTGATAAGCAGTCATTATAATCTGTTATAGAGCGATACATTTTCAAGTCGTCAGCATAGAAGATTATCTCCGAATCAATCAGTGCGCAAAGGTTGTTCATAAAGAGATTAATAAGCAATGGGCCTAAATGGCTCCCTTGAGGTACTCCAGAAGGGACGGCGAAGGTTTGAAATTTCGTATGACGTTGCCTTAAGGTATGACTCGATCAACATGACTAACCATCTGGGAAATCCGATTTTGTCAAGCTTAGCGTTAAGCAATTTGTGGGGCAGTCGTTTGATCACCTTGGCAAAATCTTCATAAATTTTATCGACTTGTTTCTTATTAGAGAGAGACCTACTGATGAATGGGACGTATATCATATTGTTCCCTAGCAAACATTTGAGAAGGTATATCGCAGGTACAATTTTTCAAACAAATATACCAGATGAAAAGATTGTATTAAACTTACCAAAATAGCATACAGCTGCAAAAGTAGAGGCGATATATCTACAATGACAAAATTCCAACAATTCGATTTCCCCACAAAAAGCAAAACAAACAATTTTAAGTAATTTGAATAAAACGAAAAAAAAAATCCTCGGCGGAAATTTGAACCCCAGTCCTCCGAGTTCTCTGTCCGATATCTTCCCATGGTGCCAACTCATCATAGCTCTATAAGTGAAATTTTTTTTTACGGACCGGTCAAAGGAAGAAAGAGAGAGACCGGATGGAGTGTCAATTGAGGGACCGCCCATTTATTGTAAATCCGTTCAAGTCGTTCTCCACAAGATGAACGTAACCGGATTTATAAATAGATGAGATCGCTGAAATTTTCCAAAGTATGGGGAACGTTGAAGTTTTCAAACAGCGTGCTCACGGGTATAGTGCCATACAGCCATCTGGACCAGCCTCTTTACGCTCATTACGCGTCTTCTCAACTTCGTTTGGCGATACCCTGAACTCGAGAATATTTACTGATGTCAAGCGAGTTGACAGGAGTCTTATGCTGGGTGTTATGATCGAGTCCAGTGTGGCATACGAAAATTCTTTACATTTGTAGTTCAATTGCTTCTTCGCGTTATTGTAAATGCGGTTCTGGTAAGTAGGATTCAACAGAAGTCCTAGGTTGCCTTTTTACTTTTCACGTATAGTTCCAAAATGAATTAACGTTGAATATCAGATAAGTATTGGCGGTAGCTCATATCTTCAAGTTTCAAATACTCTAACTCAGCGGCTTTGAGGTGTTGTTTTGATAAATCCGTAGGACCCCGTGTACACTTTGTTTTAGCCTTTCTCATGCGATTTTTTTTTTTAAATTTTGTTAATTCATGATTCCAATAAGCAAAATTTTTAGCAACTTAGGCGGGGCGCACTGATACATAATGGTTTAAAATTCTTAAACAGTGTTCCAGTTTTCTTGTTGAATGAAGAGATTAGGCTCGTTAAAGTTGCAGTCCCTAAAGTCAAATCTAACATCACCATAATCGTTAGTAACCTCGAAGATGTCGGAGGCGTAAATGACACTAAAATTGGAGGGTGACGTGAATCCACACGCATAAAATGCTGTGGAGATTCAGACAACTATAAACTCGTTGAGTCGCTAACAAATACGAGATCAAACAAGCGTTCGTTTGAATTTTGATACGATTGATTTGACGAAGACCAATATCCATTTTATCCATAGCTTTGATTGGAGCAAATCGGAAATATCAACGTTGAGCTCAATTATCAACGTTGAGTCAATGTTTCCTTCCTTTTATTTCGGTGTTCATAGGCTCGTTGACACAAAACGTGGGGTCCGCAGCTGCTTATACTCTACCAAATTATAGCATTTTCTTGCGAATTTATTGGCAAAAACGAATTTGAACTTTCCACAGACTTCACTTTGATCAGAGTCTTTCAAGAACCGTTTTTTTTTCGTAAAGCTTCCCAAAATCCGTTTCACGAACGTTTGGTCGTCCATGTGAATGTTGTATTCGTACTTCGTCCAGTAGGCGATTTTCATGTAGTGCATAAACTTTGTTTATGTTATTTACTGTATTTTTCCTTAGGCCATCAATCGCATACTCCAAGTCTCCTTGGAAACTCACTATACGTCGTTATGATTTTCAACGTCGCGACGTATGCGCCGTGTCGCTAGTAGGCAAAGCTGCTATGATTATTAGCGCTCATATTTTGGTTTATATCTACATGTATAATACTTGAAAACAGGGCGCTTAGTGCAAGTTCACTGGTGTTGGGAAAATGTGGTAGAAATTTTGTCTCTTTTTGCACATTTTGAAAATTTGGCCATGCCAAAACATATTCAAGATCTGTGGCCTTCAAGTTTTTTTTACAACACGTGTTGTAGTTTCGCATGCTGTGATGCAAAAATAGCAAATAGCAATCACATACGGCTGAAATAGAAAAAAGTGCTGTAAAAATATACAACGCCCAAGAATCTTGAAAACATTTTTGCATGGTAAAATTTTCAAAATGTCAAAATTTCTACCAATTTTCCCAACACCAGTGAACTTGCTCTCAGTTTGTTTCTTTTTTCTAAATCAAAATAAAGAATCATTTCTATTTTTTTTAAACATGATATGTGTAGTCAAATTAAGTAGGTTTCATTGATCAAAACGATTTGTTCATCTTTCATAAAACATTTCCTAACGCAGAACAAACATATGCTCGAGAATTATGTATACTGTCATACATGACTGGTGATGTATACCTACTGTGAATTGAAATTACGGTTCACTTTCATTCTCCTTTGCATACCTATTGCGTTCTGCTGAACCGAGAGTGAAAACAGGGACAATTCCGCCCGACGACGATGAACGGTCATTTTCTAATAATCCTACTCTAATTAGTATTTCCTTTTGCTTGTGATGATGGTTTAATTCTTTTCACTAACTAGCTGGTGGCTTGAGAAAATAAAAACTTTCTTGAATGTAACGTCCGCGAGTCAAAAGAGGAAGGTGGTGTTCTGTAAAATATGGCTTTCCCAAGGTAGTAGCGAAATAAAGAAAAACTTGCTCAAGCAATCCGAACAACATGCGCCCACATGTGATCGGGTCAACCGGGTCAAATGGGCCATTTGGAAAGTTGAACCTCGAAGGCAAAAAAAGGAAGGCATTTGCTCCCACCCCTATGCAATGCTCGGCTTTTTCCTCTTTTTCTATGCAGTTTTTCCGATTTTCGCATGGATTTAATGCAGTGCTGTGACATAGTTTGCGGATTGCGAAAAAAAAACAACCTACGAAAGCAGTCGCATCAATCCTTTGTAGGTTTAACTCAGGCCGGGTTTCGTTATTTAGTGCTACCCGGGGCGGGATACTAAATTTTGTCACTGCCCACTTCTACAAGAGGGCTCTTGTAGAAATGTGTGCCGTTTGACGTTGGGAAATTTTGATGTACATACATACATAGATTCGTGTGTTGTTCAAAAAATATTTTATCATCCTTTTACAGTATGTTTTACCCGAAGAAACACTTTTTGAAATCTGACTTTTTATTGTTTTGATTTTTTTTAAATTGAAGAAATGTTATGAATAAAGCGAAAATGTATACGCGATACTCAAATTTAAATTTTTCACCGGATATTAAGTCAAACTCAGTGTTAAAAAATTGACTAATCAAGATCTCATCGATCTAGACTAAATTTTTGTTCTGGTATACATTATTCGAACAAGAGTACGACTGTTGATTTCGGTTTTGTTAAAATTTTAAACATTATCAAAACCAAGACTAACAAAAACTAACTGAAAACAGCCAAAATTGAAAAATGGTAAACACAGCCAAAATTATCAAAATTGACAAAACTTTCAAAATTGATAGAATTATCAAAATGAACATAATTGCCAAAATATTCCAAATTGACAAAATTTACAAAATTGACAATATTGACAAAATTACCAAAATTGACAAAATCTATAAAATTGACGAAATAGACATAATAGTCACAATTGAAAATAATTGACAAAATTGAGAAAATTAACAAAATTGACAAAGTTGACAATATTGGTGAAATTGACAAAAATGACAAAATTTACAAAACTGACAAAATAACCTAAATGACAAAATGACAAAATTTACAAAATTAAAAAAGTTACAAAAAATACAAAAATTACAAAAATTACAAAATTTACAAAATTTACAAAATTTACAAAATTTTCAAAATTTACAAAATTTACAAAATTTACAAAATTTACAAAATTTACAAAATTTACAAAATTTACAAAATGACAAAAATGACAAAAATGACAAAAATGACAAAAATGACAAAAATGACAAAAATGACAAAAATGACAAAAATGACAAAAATGACAAAAATGACAAAAATGACAAAAATGACAAAAATGACAAAAATGACAAAAATGACAAAAATGACAAAAATGACAAAAATGACAAAAATGACAAAAATGACAAAAATGACAAAAATGACAAAAATGACAAAAATGACAAAAATGACAAAAATGACAAAAATGACAAAAATGACAAAAATGACAAAAATGACAAAAATGACAAAAATGACAAAAATGACAAAAATGACAAAAATGACAAAAATGACAAAAATGACAAAAATGACAAAAATGACAAAAATGACAAAAATGACAAAAATGACAAAAATGACAAAAATGACAAAAATGACAAAAATGACAAAAATGACAAAAATGACAAAAATGACAAAAATGACAAAAATGACAAAAATGACAAAAATGACAAAAATGACAAAAATGACAAAAATGACAAAAATGACAAAAATGACAAAAATGACAAAAATGACAAAAATGACAAAAATGACAAAAATGACAAAAATGACAAAAATGACAAAAATGACAAAAATGACAAAAATGACAAAAATGACAAAAATGACAAAAATGACAAAAATGACAAAAATGACAAAAATGACAAAAATGACAAAAATGACAAAAATGACAAAAATGACAAAAATGACAAAAATGACAAAAATGACAAAAATGACAAAAATGACAAAAATGACAAAAATGACAAAAATGACAAAAATGACAAAAATGACAAAAATGACAAAAATGACAAAAATGACAAAAATGACAAAAATGACAAAAATGACAAAAATGACAAAAATGACAAAAATGACAAAAATGACACAAATGACAAAAATGACAAAAATGACAAAAATGACAAAAATGACAAAAATGACAAAAATGACAAAAATGACAAAAATGACAAAAATGACAAAAATGACAAAAATGACAAAAATGACAAAAATGACAAAAATGACAAAAATGACAAAAATGACAAAAATGACAAAAATGACAAAAATGACAAAAATGACAAAAATGACAAAAATGACAAAAATGACAAAAATGACAAAAATGACAAAAATGACAAAAATGACAAAAATGACAAAAATGACAAAAATGACAAAAATGACAAAAATGACAAAAATGACAAAAATGACAAAAATGACAAAAATGACAAAAATGACAAAAATGACAAAAATGACAAAAATGACAAAAATGACAAAAATGACAAAAATGACAAAAATGACAAAAATGACAAAAATGACAAAAATGACAAAAATGACAAAAATGACAAAAATGACAAAAATGACAAAAATGACAAAAATGACAAAAATGACAAAAATGACAAAAATGACAAAAATGACAAAAATGACAAAAATGACAAAAATGACAAAAATGACAAAAATGACAAAAATGACAAAAATGACAAAAATGACAAAAATGACAAAAATGACAAAAATGGCAAAAATAACAAAAATGACAAAAATGACAAAAATGACAAAAATGACAAAAATGACAAAAATGACAAAAATGACAAAAATGACAAAAATGACAAAAATGACAAAAATGACAAAAATGACAAAAATGACAAAAATGACAAAAATGACAAAAATGACAAAAATGACAAAAATGACAAAAATGACAAAAATGACAAAAATGACAAAAATGATAAAAATGATAAATTTTTCATCATTGAAAAAATGGACATACATAATTGATCAAATTTAGAAAATAATCAAAATTTACACAATTGACAAAATTGACAAAAAGGTCAGAAATTACAAAAAATAAAAATTTTTCAAAAATGGCAAAAATGACAAAAGGACAAAATTGATTAAATTGACAAAATTGACCAAAATAAAAAATTGACAAAATTGAAAAAAAAATTACAAAATTGAAAAAATTGACAAAATTGTCTAAATTGACAAAGTTGACAAAATTGACAAAATTGAGAAAAATTGAAAACAATTGAAAAGAATACAAAATTGACAAAATTGACAAAATTGAAAAAATTAACAAAATTGACAAAATTGACAAAATTGACAAAATTGACAAAATTGACAAAATTGACAAAATTGACAAAATTGACAAAATTGACAAAATTGACAAAATTGACAAAATTGACAAAATTGTCATCATTGACAAAATTGATCAAATTTTTAAAAAAAATATTACAAAATTTACACAATTGACAAAATTGACAAAAATGACGAAAATGACAAAAATGATTTAAAAAATTGTATAAAATTAACAATATTGTCAAAATTGATAAATTTGTAAAAATTGACAAAATTGAAGAAAAAATTAAAAAATAACAAATTCCCGAAAAGTTAAACACCTGCGAAATTCACAAAATTGGCAAAATTGAAAATATTGACGAAATTGACGAAATTGACAAAATTGACAAAGTTTTCATAGGAAATTTGACATAATTGGTTTTCTGGTTTCTCAAAAAAAAAAAATATTTAAACTTACTCCAATTGACTTCGTATTCCACAAACAGAATGGGATTGTAGCTGATCTTAAGATAAGCAAATTATATCCTTGGCCATGAATGACTAAAATTGTAGTAAAATTCCACTCGACAATTCCCGACAATTCTTACGAGCACATGCAGTTCAACTGGCAAATACTCTGACGAATAATTTCACATTCAATTAGTCTTTGGGAAATAATTTCAACGATTTTGTAAAACTTATGCAAAGGAGAGAACCTCATTCGAGCGTGTATGCACTTAATTGCGTGTTTGGGTAAAATGTGTCGCCGTTTTTCTTTTTTTTTGCTCCTCCTCAACTCGCAAGGGGCGTGTGAAATTTTCATTTCCAAGACGACGACGACAACGACTGATTGCGTTCCGAAAATTACTCTACAATCAAGCGTGCGAAGCCGATATTTACGTTCCAGTTCTGGCTCGTTCCAGGGAATCTTGCATGGTATCACGGAACGGCAGAGTTCTTTCCTCTTCTTCGATTAACTTCAAGGACAGCTTCCGTTGACCGATACGCGGTGTGGTGGGATTTTTTTTTTTCGAGGGATAATAGTCGCTAGTGAACAAAGACGTTTGACTTGTTAAGACGTTGATAACTTCATAAATTGACGACCACCACTACCATTAGACGATGACTCACGATTTTGACTTCGGGTGTGGTTTTTCATGTTCAAAATACCTTTTCAACAGAATTCTAATCTAGTTTTACTATTCTTTCATTTTGTAAAACAATGTCAACTTTAATTGCTTTAAAAAACAAACGCAGCCCGCAAGTTATGGTAAGAAGAACGGCATCTGGTACGCGTCGCCCGGCAACCAGGGCTGGGGTGGTGGGGCAGCGGGTGCCGCAGGTGGTGGAGGAAGTCGCCTGAGTCGGAAGCCCTCGGTGACCGAGGTGGACAACATGCCGTCCGGCAGTTTGAAGCCGAGTGCCGGCCGGGTCATCCGGATCATCAACAGCCACGATCACAGTGTTCAGGTGAGTGCAAAAATAAAAATCGTACTCCTTATTCCAATAATTTCATAGGATTCTCCTTAGGAGTGGTAGACACAAAGATAACAAAAAAAAAAAAAAATAGAAATATAATTGATTTCACGGGTCAAAAGGTTTCAAGTGATAGTAGTGGCTCCAGAGAGTCATCATAGCTTTTTGTTTTATATTTTGAAAAAAAAAAACTTTTACCAGTGCATCTACCATATACCCAATGTTGGAACGATTTTCGGACCCTTTTAAGCAACTCCGTTTTTTGCTGGGTGTAGCTAAAAGCTAATAATTCTTTTTATTAAAAGGTTCACAATAATAATATAATTTCAACTTACATCGAGTGTCCTACTATATTTCTAGCGTTCCAAGTATTCCAACGATCCGAAATGCCAGAACAACTATGCCTTAACAAATAGTGTGGGATTACTAATTTGCGGGAAGACTATCCTAATATTTTATACTCACAACTGCGAAACCTAACCAACAAATTACTTCCGGTACAGTTTCTGCCGTATTAATCTTCCTGTGGCCTAAGCGATCTAGAACGTATTTACACTCTGTAATTTGTGATTCCCAATTCAATCCGGTCAGAATACTTACAAGCGAGCAAATGAAAACGACGGAATAATCGAATAAGTCGAGAAAATAATGATTCCGCGCAAACAAGATTCACCACTAAGCAAGCCGTTTCCAAATTAGTGAAAATGACTCAGGATTATTTCGATTTATGTTTATTTTCATCTCCTTTATATCTTCTTCCTTCTTGTTGACGTCTGGTGTCAGTCTGACACCGTGTCGTTAAGGTTAGCCCCTGTGGGCTGTCGAAGTCGCGGCAACATCCCCCCTTCCGTAAGGCGAGTCTGCTTCTGAAGCCTTACAACCATCTACATCCAGTAGCGCAATCTTCGACGCTGGTCTAGTTACGGGACCCGATGAAGTCTGCACAACTGCTCGGCGAACTCGTCCGTCTGCACCCTCGATCGTCTTCATGATCCGGCCTCGTAACCATCCGTTCCGAACCGACTCATCGACGATTACCACCAAGTCTCCGGGTTGTAGCGATCTTGATTCCTCGAACCACTTCGTCCGCTGAGCAATGACCGGCAGGTATTCTTTGATCCAACGATGCCAAAAGATATCAGTAAGATGACGACTGTGTTTGTAATCATCGCGCGTAGCAAGTCTGGAGTCAATTGCTTCTGTTGGCGGCTGCACCACACCACTGGAGCTCAGAAGAATGAAATGGTTCGGCGTCAGCGCTTCTTGATCCTCCGACTCCAACGAAACAAAGGTTAAGGGTCTGGAGTTAACCATCGATTCCGCTTCGACCATCAGTGTTCCAAATGTCTCCTCGTTCGGGTTCTTCGAAGTGGACATGGCGTAGAATGCTGTCTTCACTGACCTAACTAGCCGCTCCCAGGCTCCACCCATGTGGGGTGCCGAAGGAGGATTGAACTTCCACTGCGTAGCGGAGTTGGTGAAGATTGTTCCCAGTTTTCGGTTGATGTCCTCGATTTCCCGAACTAGCTCGTTCCGAGCGCCCCAGAAGTTCGTCCCGTTGTCCGAGTATATTTCGATCGGAGATCCACGTCGACCGATGAAACGCCGCACTGCCATCTGGCAGGAAACCGTTGTGAGCGAGTGTACTATCTCCAGATGAACCGCCCGCACAGTCAAACAAGTGAAAAGCGCCACCCATCTCTTCACGGTGCTGCGACCCACTCGAATAAGCATTGGCCCGAAATAATCGAGTCCGACGTAGGAAAAAGGGCGACAAAATGATTTGAGTCTCGCCGCAGGAAGAGGACTCATTCGAGGGACGACTGGTTTGGCATTGTAGACTCTACAATGCGCGCATTCTTTCGCTATCCGACGCACGACCGATTTCAGTTGCGATATGTGATATTTCTGTCGCAGCTCGTTGACCACAGTGCCGAAATTACGATGTAAATATTTCTCGTGGTACCACTGTACCAGGAGTTCCGTCAGTCGATGTTTCGGGGGAAGAATGATAGGGTTCCGAGCGTCGTACGATACGAAAGCTGCTGCGCTGATCCTTGACTCCATCCTGATGACCCCGTGCTCATCTACGAAAGGTGAAAGCTTAATCAATTTACTGCTGCGTTTCAGGTTCTTCTTTCCAGCTAGATTCGACTCCAATATGGCCATTTCCTCAGGATACTCCTCCCTCTGCGCCGTCCGATAAATCAGCCTCTCAGCCGCAACCAGTTCATTTTGTTCCAGTGAATCGATCAAGAGGTCGAGACCCCTAGCTTCTCTGCCGAGATTTCCCACGTAGCGGTATACATAAGGAAAGTGTGAACCAGCCTGTTCCACCGAGAGAAATTCGCCCAATCGATTCGCCAGGTCCAACTGTCTACTTCACGATGCGCTCCCACAACTTCTCTCTTCGATACGCGAAGCTCCTCCGTCGGTTCTTGAGATTTCGTTTCCTGAGCCGGCCAATTCTCTTCGGTCTCATAGAGAAACTTCGGTCCTGACCACCATCTGCTAGCTGCGGCCAAATCCGGTCCTGCGCCCCACTTCGTTGCATCGTCCGCCACGTTCAGCTTGCTGGGAATCCACCTCCATTCTGAAGGGTTTGTTTTCTCGATGATTTCCCCTATGCGACACGATACGAACTGATTGTAACGCCTGAGATCCGAAGTAATCCATGCCAGAACGGTGCGCGAATCAGTCCAAACTATCCGTCGAGTGATTTCCAAAGAGTGGTCCTTGACAATGTTGTCGATCAAACGACTTCCTATGAGTGCTGCCATCAGCTCCGCCCGTGGTATCGTCAGTGTTTTCAACGGTGTCACTTTCGCTTTCGCCGATATAAGCGCACACTCGACTATCCCATCTACTTCTGCCCGCAAGTAGACGGCGCATGCGTAAGCGGATTCGCTGGCGTCTACAAATGCATGTAATTGCAACATTCCAAGATCGCGGGAAGTCCAACTGGGGAAGTATGCACGGGGTATGCGAATCTCGTTCAGTTGCGGGAATAAAGCAATCCATTTCTCCCAACGCTTGTGGATGTCCTCCGGAATTAGCTCATCCCACGACTTTCCGCTTCTCCAAATGTCCTGGATTAGGATCTTTCCATGGATGGTAAAGTGGGACAGGAGACCTAGGGGATCGTAGATGCTCATGACTATGCGCAAAACTTCTCGTTTTGTGGGCCAAACTGGTACACGCCCGAGGCTGGAAGAGAATGTGAATGCATCTTCCGCCCGGACCCAAAACATGCCCAAGATTCTTTCAGTAGAAACGGACTCAGTAGTATCGAAAAACTTCACAGAGGAAGGGTCGGATTCTCCAACAGCTCGCAAAACTTCATCGTTGTTCGAAGACCAAGAATGAATTTCGAACCCTGCTTGGGAATGCACGAATCGGACTTGTAAAGCAGTCTCCGCTGCTTCTTCTGGACTATCAAAGCTCTGGAGGTAGTCGTCCATGTAATGGTGATGAATGATCGATTCTGCTGCTCGTGGGAATCTTTCTTCATGCTCTCGGGCGTTCGCGTTTTTGACGTACTGTGCGGAACACGGAGAGCAAGAAGCACCAAAGGTGGCCACTTTCATCAGCAGTATCTCAGGCTCCTGCTCGGGATGCGATCTCCAGAGAATCCTTTGTGCGTGGATGTCTTCGTCGCGAATGAGGACTCGGTGAAACATCTCACGGATATCGGCACACACCGCGATCCGCTTTTCTCGGAACCCGCACAACACCTTCGGCAGCGACACCAACAGATCCGGACCTTTCATCAGCATAGTGTTCAAACAAATGCCGTCAACCTTGGCCGCCGCGTCGCAAAAGATTCTCACCTTGCCGGGCTTTTTGGGATTGACGACAACGCCCAGTGGCAAGTACCACGTCCGTCGAGGATCCGCCGCTTCCAACTCCGCCTTCGTCGCTTTGATCAGGTACCCCTTCTCTTGGTATTCCGCAATCTGCTTCCTGACACTCTCGCCGATGATAGAATCTGCTGCCATGCGTCGCTCTAAACAAGACATTCGTTTCACCGCCATCGCAAAGTTATCCGGGAATTCGAAATAGTCGTGTTTCCATAGGAGGCCCGTCTCGTAACGTCCGGCTACTCGCTTGGTGGTCTCTATCAGGATTCGGCGCGCTCTTCGATCTTCGTCGGATTCTGGACTCGGGCACACGGCAATTCCTAAATTGTCCACGGCAAACGACTGCTTCACCATCTCGTGCAGGCTACTCAACTGGGAAGAACATTCACAAATATGGAAACTGTAGTTGACGAGAGTTTCTCCAGGCTTCGACCAAGTTCCATGGATGGACCATCCAAGGCGGGATTTCGTTGCAATCGGGGAGTGAGGCTCGCCTTCACGCTTCCGAAGAGCTACCGACAAATGAGCATTGTCATTTCCAATGAGAATCTGGGGAACAGCATCTTCGTAGTCGCATATCGGTAGACCAGCTAAATGGGGAAAACGGGACGACAATCGACGATATTCGAGTGATTGGACCGGCAAAGAAAGTTTCTCCACCGTCCGGATATTCGTTAGGGGGAAACACCTGGAGCTGCCTTGTCCCGAAACATCCAGCGATACCCATTTCGAATTGGGCTCCTCTCGGGTGACGTCCGCTGTCCAAGACATACACAAAACGTCGCTTTTTCCTTCGAGTCCCAGTTGTTCCGCTATGCCATTCTCCATCAACGTGATAGACGACCCATCATCCAGGAAAGCATATACGTCGATCGAGCGTCCGCAGCTGTGCAGGGTTACTGGCAGAATCCGGAACAAAGCTTTCGGGTTTTCGTTTCGGTGGCTGTTCACACTAGCAGGTACATTCGGCTGATTTTTCTTCGGGTTATGCAGTAGTGGATGATGTTTGTAATCGCAACCCTGCACACCGCACGCTTTCTTCTCCTTGCAGGGACGCCGACCGTGTTGAAAGAGGCAGGTTCTACATAGCGGCAACTCTTTCACGATCCTCCATCGCTCCTCCAAGTCCTTGCGCTTGAATACGTCGCAATCTCGAACCTTGTGATCGGCTTGCTTACAAACCTTGCAGTTTCTGCTATCTACGGCTTCCGAATTGCGATCTCGTTGTGGTACTGGCGGCTCTTCCGAATATGGTCGCACTTCGGAATGAGCATGAACGAAATTCCGCTCACTGCTCCTTCCAGCTTTAGCGCCTCTCTGATCTGGCTTGACACGCGCGGGCAAGGTGACGTCTGAAGCAGCTTTCACTAGCACAGACATGAACCGAGCAAAGGTTCGCAGGTTGACCTCCTCAAACTGATCCTTAAACATTGACCAATCCATTTGGAGTTGGGTAGGCAATTTGGCAATCAGCTCGAACAGCAGCGTCGGGTTATTCAGATGCGCTTCTTGTTGTCCAGCCTCCAGATGGTCGCAAAGATTTCCAACTACCGTGCCGAACGTTATCAGCGTCTCCAATTTGTTCGGCTTCGGAGCAGGAGTCTCCTTCACCTTCCTCAGCAGCGAAAAGATCATAATTTCCGGCCTTCCGTACATCTGCCTCAGCGTCTCGATGATCATCGGCACGGCAGACGGTATCAGCAGCTTACTCCGCACCGCATCCAGCGCATCCCCTCGAAGACATCGTTGCAGCCGTGTCAAATTCTCGACGTCCGAATAACCACAAGCATGAGCGGTGTTGTTGTAGATCCCGAAGAATAACGGCCAATCCTCTGGATTGCCAGAAAAGATGGGTAAATCTTTCGACATCAGTTGCCGCGCCGCAATATGCTCCGAAGTTAAACTCCTGATCGACTGGTACGGGTTAAAATTCACATCAGTGCCGTTCCGATTCACACTCACAGGATTCACACTGTAAGCACTGTGGTTGTTCACGTTCCAGGAAGACGAATTGGTTACAGGCAGCAGGGGGAACGGAGGGGGAGGATAGGATTCTCGCATAGGGTTCACACACTGCTCACTGACTTGTCCGGACACCACAGCACCAACGGCGGGATTAGGAAACGTTGAACTCAACTGGTTGACTGATGCAGGCTCACGCGCCTGTGTTTGCTGACTAATAATGTATGGTAAAATTCGGCTAGGCAATTGGCCATAGCTTGAAGGCACAGTATTTGGCAGCACTGTACTTGAAGAAGTGCTAATCGATAAACCGGGAACAAAACTTGGGGCTGACACATTGTAATTTCCCTCAAAACTCGAAAGAATTGGATTCGAAACTAAAACCGATTCTGCTTCCGGAAGCTGACCTTGAGATGACCGAAACTGTTCACTATTTTTTGGCCTCGCGCCAGTGGATATCAAAGGTTTGGTAATAGTATCCGAAACTAAAGTGTTGGCCGTATTTTTATTCACCGTCACAGCAGTTCTCGAACCGCCAGAAAATATCACCTGTCGGTCAGGTTGAGAAAGATGGGACGTACCTGTTTGTGCAGGGAAAAGTTTGGGGGTGGAGCTTGAAGAAGTCTGGATGTTCAAGTTCGGGATGGCGGAAGCTAAACCTTCAGGATCAGAATTCACGACGCTAGATGTGATCCCCGTCGTTGCTGCAGACACCGGAGTAGACGCTGTTTCCGGGGCGATGAATACGGTCGTTGAGTCCGTTGCTTTGCCCAGAAGTCGGTCCATCTTCCATCGAAGTGTTCTACTGCCGCAACTGTTGTTCGATCTCCTGCTCTGTCGGTCATCCTCGCTGTCAACTTCCTCCTCTAGTATCCGAAATTTCTCCTCAACGTACAATTTTTCCAGCTCCAGCTTCTTCTTATTGATTTCAGCTGTTTTCTGCAGTTTCTGCAACTCGCTGATGCGTTCTTGATCGCGCTGCTCCTGCTCGAGTTCGCGCTCATGAAGCGCTTTTAGTTCCTCCAACTTTTGGAGGTTAAGTTTGGCACGTTGAGCACGTCGCTTTGTAGAACTCACCGTTGAAATCGAAATGTTATCATTTCCCGTCGGTAGTGGTGCTTCTTTGGATTTGGTGCACTTGGGGCAGACGAAATCCTTCTCTGCGATGCTGTCACCAACTCCCACGCACCCGTAATGCCACCACAAGTCGCAAACATCGCATTGCACCATGCGATCATCATCCGGCAACTGGCAACCGGCTCCGCAGCTGGAAGTCATGGCTCGATGGGGTCGATCTTTTAGATTTGTTGGAACGATTTTCGGACCCTTTTAAGCAACTCCGTTTTTTGCTGGGTGTAGCTAAAAGCTAATAATTCTTTTTATTAAAAGGTTCACAATAATAATATAATTTCAACTTACATCGAGTGTCCTACTATATTTCTAGCGTTCCAAGTATTCCAACGATCCGAAATGCCAGAACAACTATGCCTTAACAAATAGTGTGGGATTACTAATTTGCGGGAAGACTATCCTAATATTTTATACTCACAACTGCGAAACCTAACCAACAAATTACTTCCGGTACAGTTTCTGCCATATTAATCTTCCAGTGGCCTAAGCGATCTAGAACGTATTTACACTCTGTAATTTGTGATTCCCAATTCAATCCGGTCAGAATACTTACAAGCGAGCAAATGAAAACGACGGAATAATCGAATAAGTCGAGAAAATAATGATTCCGCGCAACCAAGATTCACCACTAAGCAAGCCGTTTCCAAATTAGTGAAAATGACTCAGGATTATTTCGATTTATGTTTATTTTCATCTCCTTTATATCTTCTTCCTTCTTGTTGACGTCTGGTGTCAGTCTGACACCGTGTCGTTAAGGTTAGCCCCTGTGGGCTGTCGAAGTCGCGGCAACACCCAAGGTTGCCGAAATATATTCTGTGTTTTCGCAAAAAAAAAAAAACTTACTTTCTGTGGTTTTACCAAAAAAAATCTGTGATGATTTTCTGTAATGTTATTGCATTGAAAAGTCAAGCAAAATTGGTTATTTTTACAATTTATTTGAGAAAAATCTGATAACATTACCAATCTTACCATATTTTGCCAATTCATAGATAGAAACCCCAAATTAATACTGACATAAAAAATCATGGTCTATAAAATAAGTTCAAAATTTAGAAAAATGTGTGAAATCTGTTTTTTTTAAATACCGTGTTCTGTGACACAGATTTTCTGATGTAAATTTACTCAAAATTTTGTGAAATTAAAGTTCTTTCTGTGATTTCGGCAACCTTGCCTATACCATGTGGCTATGAACATCTAAACAATAGTAAAGGAAGTGGCTCCAGAGAGTTTATCATTTTTTTTCATAACTGTTTTTTTTGTTACCTTCAAAAGAACAGTAACAAAATCTAAATTCAGATTTTTTTTTCTGCATTCAAGGTCCTAGATAGCTCATTCCTAACTTGTAAATTATCTTTAAATTATAATCTTAATGGAAGAGAGCAGTTTATCTAAAGAGTTCAGAAAGCAAAAGGCATTAGACTTTATCGAACATTGCACTTCAGTTTGAAAACAATAAAATAAATGTCAACATTCTATTTTAGTCGAAATTGAAACAAAAATTTTTTGATATGAAAAATAAAACAAATTGTATTTCTTCAAGATAAGTGGTGGCTCCAGAGAGTTCATGTATGATATCATAGCAATCGGTGATTTATAAGTTTGTTATCAAATCCAGGAAATCCACTCCCATTCGCCAGTAACGTTATAAACATCTTAGAATATGGAAGCTTTTTACAAAACTTCAAGCGTTTCATTCTTTGACCTACAAGAGGTTATCGGCTTAACCGTGATTCAACGGTGATCCGGGTTTCCAACATCGGAATTTCTGAAACAGAATATATCTGGACTCGGTCGTTGTGCTGATGACGTTGAAAGAGATTGCACCAGCGGATGAAGTGGGGATTAGATGGTTCGAAGAAGCTGATCGCAAGGTGAAATCCCACATCGTGAGTTTCCCTGTGAAACGAATGATTAGAGGTTGTCAGGGAGAATAACACTGAGGAGGCCATGTGGGAAGCGCTTGAGAACACGTTTGCCATAAGTCTATTGGAACCCAGAATCTACCCTGGAAGCAGCTCAATCGGATGAAGCTAAAAGAAGGCGGTTCGATGAGGGAACACATTCTCGCGTTTGAGGACCTCACCCGGCAGGTTAAGACGGCGGGGTTATTTCCTTGTTCCAGATGCTTCCTGATTCGTTCGATCCTCGAAATTGACGATGTATGATCTGGCGTTGCAAGTTGTAAAGGAACTACTGCTGGCGGAGGATTTGAAGTGGGCCGATCGACTTGAAAACGAAGAAGACGCAAAGTCAAACCATCGAAAAATCCCGTTGTCATCAACGTTAAACCGTTTCAATTCAATTCTTGTATAAATAAGACCCAAGAATAGACCACAAATACAGATGCTCTTAGTCAACGTAGTACATATTTTTGTCCCACTTCAAGCTTTATTCTTTGACCTACAAGAATATAATTATCTTAAAAAAAGTTCCAGCGACAAAAATAGGATCATTCTGAGAGTTCTAATTTGAACTTCGAATTATGAATGTAAAATTTGGTATTTTAAAGTCAAACTCTAGGTACAAAATTTCAGTATTGTATGGAGTTTTCACTCCTCTAAGTTTGAGAACACAACATTTATACTTCGGACTTTAAAATGTCATGAAATTCATAGATTATTCATTTGCAAACTGGTGGCTCCAGAGAATGGAAACAAAATTAATTTAAAACCCGTTTCAGCACAAGATTTGGATGGAACAATTTTGCAGTTTTTCTGGCGTAGAAATGGTTTTCGTTTTTTTATTATAGATAATTAATGGATGGATCACAAATTTGTAACGGTTTGTTGGATGATATCATGTTTCAAAGTATTTGAAACTTTGATTTGGAAATGACATATGTACCAGATGTATTTTCGACAAATTTTGGGCACAATCAAATGGTGTTTGGCAAATTTTAAGATCAACAATATTTCGCATCTGATAGTTATATATTTAGTTGCATCATTTTTTAATTATATGGAAAAGGTGGCTCCAGAGAGTGACTTCAATGCTATCAGACAATTATTCTTTAGCTTCAACAGAAATGATTCAATAGATTGTTTTTGTAGTTTTATTAGTTTTTTTTCAATTAAAAACAGTTGAGTTAAAAAAGTGTAGATAAATATCAACCAGCCCAAAAGATACGTAATTTTGCAAAAGTTGTAACTTTGTGGGATGCCCGAGAAATTGGAGAACGGTTATCATGTAATGAGTAAATTGGAGGAATTATGGTAATCAAGTTTTGCCGGGAGACGGAGAACAATGTCAATAATAACCCCGCTGGAAAAGTATTTGGATACTTTGAGTTTTCTGAGGGTTAAAAAAACGAACAGTCACATATATTTAGGATCTCAGTGAAACTTAATGTTTCTTTGATAAGATCTAATTTACTTAACCCTAAGTCGTACATCTTTCAAGGATTTGATGGATAGTATCTTACAAATGCCACACCAGCCTACAGAAAGAGCACTTTGTGTTCCGTGACCGAGATTCGATCACATGAACTTAGAACATGCTTAGAAGAATTGAACGCTATCCTCTAGGCCACGGCGGCGGCGTTATCACAAATTCCTTCTTTCAAATTTGTGTCTTTCCCTCTGTCGATGAACTGTAATGGATGTAAATTACAGCACTTTTATAGAACTTTGACACAAGCTTATTAGTATAAGACAGAAGTTCACAGCTCTACTTAAACAAAAACTGCAGCTCCTATCTCAAACGCTTGAAGTTAAATAATATATCCCCTAACTCTCTGGAGCCACTTCAGGGTATTGAAGGCTATTAACATTGACAGCTATCGTGGTGTGACGGTAATCGTTGGTCCATTACTGGTGGCATGGGTTCGATTTCCATCTCAGTATTGGATGTTCAAAGTTAATCTTAAGTTGTGCACGTTGATTCAGTCTGTACAGCCTAAATCGGCTAAGACGGTGTATGTCTTTCTTATTTCTATCTTAAATACCACAACTTCCAAATGGATCTTCTTAATAGCGTTTTTTTTCTAAGATTGAAATTCAGTATGGTGAAGAATTTTTTAAAAGAAGTTTCGTGTTTCCAACGCAACGGTAGTATACATTTTTTTTTCTAGTTTCAAACGCATCTTTCTTATTCAGACAAATTTAATAAACCGTATGACACTGCTCGAATAGAAAACGAAAAAATTGTCACGTAATTGTTCCGGTCAATTTAAAAAACCGCAACAGAGCACAACAAGCAAAACTGTTATGTTGGCTGAGTTCTGCAAAAAAAAAAAGTGAAAAAAAGAATTTCCGGTCATGTGCCACGGCGGCGCACCGGAAACATTCCATCAACAAATTTGCATGTCGCGACGCGTCGCCATTGCTTTCGTTTGACTCGGTTGTATCTAGCGAGCCAAGTCAAACCGAGAAGACGACCAAGTGTCGATTAAAATGACGATGACGAAGTTTGTTACAACTATTAGGCACATGGGTTGGGTGTTATCAAGTAAACTAACGTAAAAAAGTAGCAATTTTTTTCTAAGAATTTCGATGGAGGTACATTTTAATCATTTTTATCTAGCAAATTTGTTTGAAACTTTTTCTTTAAATTTTAAAATGTAACAGAACAATTGGCACATTTCTAAGTGAGTTTAAACTTATATTCAGCTCGGCGCACACAGGGGTAAAACATGAAAAAGGCGATCAAAACTATTTTCTGCCGAAACGGTACGTTTTAGACCTATAGTGTCTTCGAGACGAATTGCCAACATCACAAGGGCTATAAAATTAGTTTTTTGAAAAATTGATTAATCCACCTAGTAGTGAGTAAGAAAAACTAACTTTTTTAATATCCATTTTAGAGCTATATTGTCTGAGAAAAGTTTTGAGCTTGTACCAATTCTAGCAACATTGCTAAAGAAGTCATAGCTGTAACATTAATCGTTTCAAAGTTATGACAATTTTTAAAAAAATAACATCAATTTTCAGTTTTTTCATCATAACTTTTTTGCGCGTGATTTTTCCTATAAAATATGTTCTAGAGAGTTTTGAAGGCAAAAAAGTTGTACACATTTGCTGAATATACTGTATAAAAATTTTGAAGTTTAAACGAGATATCTTAAAAATACTTAACAAAAATAGTCATTTCGAACTGGTCATATCTCCTGAGTTCGGACGAGTTCGGTTACATATTTTACAGTTTTGCATTCAAAAAAGTATCGCCTTTCAAACAATATACAACTCAAAGTGGCCAATTTTGATCTTCATAGCGTAAATGTCAATAGAAGTGAGATAAAAATAAAGTTTTTATACTAATTTGAGCCCATCTACCATCCCAAGTCCAAGTGGTTCAAGTAGGCCTACTGTTAGGAATCCTACATGTTGCAGCCTAATAGTAAAAGTTATGCTCAAATTAGTATAAAAACTTCACTTTCGGCTCACTTCTATTGTTACGGCGTCCCTGATTAGTCCCTCGCGCATCTTCCTAGAACGAGACACTGACAGCTGCACTGGAAATAGTGACAGTTCACTCGGATAGACGATAAAGCGGAGAGACAACGTTTTCCCCATCCTTGTGAACTTGTGCGAAGACAGGCCTTTGATTCTTTTGTGGAAATCAATAATTATCCTGGTTGCAGATTATCGAAACCTCTGAAAGGTATTTAATATAAATATTCCCTGAATAATTATAAGCAATTAAGAATCGTAACGATCGTAGGTTGATTCCGGGAGATTTATTATAAAATTGTTGGAGGTTAGGAAAAGACAGGTTAAGTCACCAAAATTGTAAGTGGAACCCTTATTCAATGAATTTATAATTATCCTAACCAATGTTAAATATAGTTTTAGCTTCTTTACCACAAATACTGGTGTTGCTCAACAAAGGTGCCGAAAATTAACCCATCCTTCCCCAACATCTATTGATATTTACGCTATGAAGATCAAAATTGGCCACTTTGAGTTGTATATTGTTTGAAAGGCGATACTTTTCTGAATGCAAAATTGTAAAATATGTAACCGAACTCGTCCGAACTCAGGAGATATGACCAGTTCGAAATGACTATTTTTGTTAAGTATTTTTAAGATATCTCGTTTAAACTTCAAAATTTTTATACAGTATATTCAGCAAAAGTGTACAACTTTTTTGCCTTCAAAACTCTCTAGAACATATTTTATAGGAAAAATCACGCGCAAAAAAGTTATGTTGAAAAAACTGAAAATTGATGTTATTTTTTTAAAAATTGTCATAACTTTGAAACGATTAATGTTACAGCTATGACTTCTTTAGCAATGTTGCTAGAATTGGTACAAGCTCAAAACTTTTCTCAGACAATATAGCTCTAAAATGGATATTAAAAAAGTTAGTTTTTCTTACTCACTACTAGGTGGATTAATCAATTTTTTAAAAAACTAATTTTATAGCCCTTGTGATGTTGGCCATTTGTCTCGAAGACACTATAGGTCTAAAACGTACCGTTTCGGCAGAAAACAGTTTTGATCGCCTTTTTTATGTTTTACCCCTGTGTGCGGCGGCTAGTCGATTTGCATACCACCCTCCCCTACTGTGAGCTGGGGGGAAATCGTTCGGGAAGGTTGATTCCTACTACTAACCTTGAGCTGTCCGCTATCCGATCGAGTTACGAGCCGCGAACGGAACAGGCGGCAAGACAATAAATTAAACTTTACACGCCTGTTTGTCGGCTCGTTCACACGATTTTGCACTTGCCTCGCGAATGCGCCTAAAGGCAGGCGATTGATTGTCTTTTAGAAAATATAGTCCATATTTGTTTGCTCATGCATTGATGTTTTTTTTAAATATTCCAGTGCCGTGTGCTACTGAATCTTCGCACCTCGCAGCCCTTCGAGGAGGTTCTGGAGGATCTGGGCCAGGTGCTGAAGATGCTTAGCGCCCGAAAGATGTATACTGCCAGTGGTCAGGAGGTTCGGAGTTTTTCGCAGCTTCGCAACGAGTTTGCCGAGGTAGACACGTTTTATCTGTGCAGCACGCCGACGCTTCCGGTGGGGGCCCTCGGGCCGGGTGTTCCGCCATCTCCGCGACGCTCTCGCTCCCGGCTTGGTGGTTCCGTGCCGGATGATCTGGGCAAAACCGCCCGGCAGCGAGCCCGCAGCAAAAGCAGACCCCGAGTGCTGTACGCGCCCGAGAACGAACTGGTGCGTGCTTCCTCCGACTATCCGCTGCTCGATTCCCTCAAAGAAGAACCTACCCGCATCACGATACGCGGCCTGCGCCGGACCTTCTATCCACCGATGCACCATCCGCCGGTGGATAATTCGCCGCCGGACAAGAAACTATCACTATTCTGGGTGTAAGTATTTCTGGATCTTGAACGAAAACAATCATAAGTTTGACCTTTCCCTCAATCTTCTAGACATGGTTATCGCGGAATCGACTCCAAACGCAACCTTTGGGTGTTACCTTCCGGAGAACTGCTCTACTACGTAGCGGCCGTGGCCATTTTGTACGACCGCGAAGAGGAAGCGCAGCGACACTACACAGGGCACACCGAAGATATTATGTGGTATGTAACAATGCGTTTTTAGAGTGATTCACCCTTCATTCTAATCGTTTGGATTTTCTCGTACAGTATGGAGGTGCACCCTTCGCGGGAGCTGGTCGGTTCCGGGCAGCGTGCCGGCCGGGATCGCAAATCACAGGCCCACGTGCGCATTTGGAGTACCGAATCCCTGCAGACGCTGTACGTGTTCGGCATGGGTGAACTGGACTCGGGCGTCCTAGCGGTGGCCTTTTCGCAGCTTAACGGCGGCAGTTACATCCTGGCCGTGGATGCCGGCCGCGAGAGCATCCTTTCCGTCTGGCAGTGGCAGTGGGGTCATCTGCTGGGCAAGGTGGCGGTAAGTTGGTAGTGTGGAGCCGATATTGCGGTTAAACTTTGGCGAAAGACGCCAAACTTTCCAATTGGGTCTTCCGGTCTCGTGGGTTGACTAATAGGTTCCGCTTTCTGTTTAACTAATGGCAAATGAAAGAGGTGTGAAACTACTTTGGCCGAGTTTTTCTTTTTTTTTCGACATCGCACCGGAACACTCCTCATTTTATCATGCAACAGTGGTGCAAAACACAAAGTTTTCCTACCGAAGTTCTCCAAACTTTTGCTTTTAGTTTCGTGCACCTTTGAAAAAAAAGAAAAACAGCAGTAGCCTACAACTTTTTACACGTATTAAGATTCCAAATGGAAAAGATATTTTGATCCCAACGTTCCCTCCCTCTGTTTGTGTTTGTACATGCAGACCCTGCAGGAAGGTATTTGGGGCGCCACATTCCACCCCCTGGATGACAATCTATTAATTACCCACGGGAAAGGTCACCTCGCATTCTGGCACCGTCGAAAGGATGGATTCTTCGAGAAGACAGACATCATCAAACCGGTAAGTATACAATCAGTAGTTCTAATAAACATATGTATGTGTGGGCTTCCTTGGTTAAATAATTCTACTGAATTAAAGCAATCGTACAATTCTAGGGAAGAATCATCCCAGTGGATGAAAATCCCAAAAAAACAAAGAATCCTTTTAATGCAAACATGCATGGTAGAGGAAAATTAACGATGCCTACCGGATTTCGATAGCAACTTACTATCGTTCTAAGGGAGAGTTTCCGATTGATATTTACTTTGATACAAACTTTAACATCCTTATAGGTATGTCAAAAATATCTAAATTCAACTCTCTTTACAATCAACACAGCCCGCAAGAACCTTCGTAACGTGCGTGCAGTTCGAGCCGGACGGCGACGTCATCACGGCCGACAGCGACGGATTCATCACGATCTACAGCGTCGACGCGGACGGAGCGTACTTCGTGCGCATGGAGTTCGAGGCGCACAGCAAGGCGATCGCCTGTCTGGTGATGCTGTCGGAGGGCACACTCATTTCCGGTGGCGAGAAGGACCGCAAGATCGCCGCCTGGGACTCCCTGCAGAACTACAAACGAATCACCGATATTAAGGTAATTTCTTTGTTGAGAGATATTTTTTGTGGAAACAGTTTTCAACTGCTATATTTTAACTTGCAGCTACCGGAATCAGCCGGAGGAGTTCGTACGATCTATCCACAGAGGCCGGGTCGCAACGATGGTAATATTTACGTGGGTACGACCCGGAACAATATTCTCGAGGGATCCTTGCAGCGCCGCTTTAATCAGGTCATATTTGGACACGGTAAACAACTGTGGGCAATGGCGGCTCATCCAAACGATGAAGTGTTCGCCACGGGTGGTCACGACAAGTACGTTGCCCTCTGGCGACGGCACAAACTAATCTGGACATCTTCGGTGGGCTACGAAATCATCTCGTTAGCCTTCCATCCTTACGGTGCAGCCCTGGCGGCGGGAAGCTCCGAAGGTCATTTGGTGGTTATCAACGCAGAAAATGGAGCAACCATGCTGACGATTCGGGTTTGTGGATCTCCACTAAACTGTGTAGAGTTCAATACAGGTAAGTCTTATCAATCCAAATGAACACACTTTAGATTTACGGAAATTCCCTCCTAGTGGGAGACATGATCGCCATCGGTTCTCAAAACGGAAGCATCTATCTGTTCCGTGTATCGCGCGATGGCTTCTCGTTCAAGAAGATCAACAAAATCCGAGGCTCGCAACCGCTGACTCATCTCGATTGGAGTTCGGAAGGTAACTTCCTGCAATCGACGACGGTGGACTTTGATCTGCTCTTCTGGGACGTTAAGTCACTGTCACCCGAGAAGAGCCCTATCGCCATGAAGGACGTCAAATGGTCAACCAACAACAGCACCGTCGGATTCTTGGTAGCGGGCATGTGGAACAATAGGTACTACGCTACGCCAGCCAACACCATCATATCCACTGCCTCGCGAACATTCGCCCAAGATCTGATCACGTGCGGAGATACCGATGGCTATCTGCGCCTGTTCCGCTACCCATGCATAACTCCGCGGGCCGAGTTCACCGAAGCCAAGGTCTACTCGGGCACGATAGCCTGCGTCAAATTCCTGTACGGTAATCACAGCCTGGTCACGGTCGGTGGTACCGATGCGTCTCTCATGATCTGGGAGCTTATCGAAGAATAGCCACTGTGGCCACCGTGGCGTTCAGGTGCCGCGCCACAATCCACCTCACCAGGTAATCCCACTACTCCCCACACTAGCCTAGTAGCAAAAAAGCATCATCCAGCAAAAGTTAATCCTCAAAAAGCTCCCAAAACTCACATCACAGCCACCTCACCGAATAATGTCAGTCAAAAAAATCCTCTCAGTAACGATAGAATCCTCCAAGATTCTAGCGCTATCAGTATCAATCCTAATCCAAATCAACCACAACCACCCCAACAACAACAACCATCTCAACCACCACCACCATTACAACAAACTTCTACGGTGGGTGGTGTAGGTGGTGTCGTCGTCGTCGGAAAACCGGCCGATGAACAGCGGCCAAGCCTTGCCACCATTACTACTACTACTACAACTATCAACAACAACACATTGGAAAACACAACTACAGCGGAAACTGCAAACGGTACAGCTGATCAATGGGTATTTATGCAAAAAGTAACGTGAATCCAAAACAAACAAATTGCAAAAACCCTCGTTCAAAATTTGTATCCACCCTTTTCTTACCTTACTTACTAATCTAACTAAACTACAAAAAAAACTTTTCTGCTCGCGCTTGCTCACCTGTCGCCATTGTTTTCCAAAATAACTGCCGGAAGACATCTGTTCACAAATTATCGGAACAACTACATAAGAGCCTCGATTGAAGTTATATCTGATAACACTTTTCGGTAGCATCAAAGGTAATTTGTGGACAGACAGGCCTTTTTTGACAAGGTCCCTTTTGCGTTTTTTTTTGTATTCTTTTCTACTCTGTGCGGCCGTATAATGTACCCATGTTTGCCCGTTTTTTTGGCAGCTTAGTTTCGTTTGTGTTGATAATCACTACTACTTTCTTTACACCGTATTTAGTGTTGACAGTTTCTACTTTATACTAATCTTAAATCTGATTTGCATGGAAGTGGTGCAACAATTTTCGTTCTAATGACTGTGGAAATCTCAGAAATTCAGATCCACTCTTGACTCTTGACCGCACAACTGACCTCATCGATAAAGTGTTACTAGAAGTTAAAGTTGTGCTAGTGATTGCTAAAATCGTTGCTGTTAATCTTCGTTCTCATACTCTTACCTATAGTTATTTATTTGCAGATACATGCTTTATGGTATCACATTCTGCCTTTTGATCAAAATAAATGTTTCCTTTTATTCAAATAACTTTTTTGGTTTATTTGGCTTCGTTTAACCTCATTGGTTCTTTCGACTTTCGTGTCAACTATTAGCCCTTTCAGACATCGAACTTTTGTTACTCATTCTGAGCATCGAACATCTCCATTGCCTTTTCTTCCTTTACCCTCATCGGAGGAAGTTAACAGCAAACTATTATTCTTCCCAAAAAACCATTTTTTTATATACTTCGAGCCTCTTTATACTTCTTGTTAAGCCATTGCAGGCATCTGAACTTGTGCTGGGCACCACATAAACCTGTGCTCCGTTCATTTTCGGAGCTTAAGTAGGAAAGTCAAAAGCTTGCACACTGGCCGGATCTGCCAATGTGAATTTCCGGTTCTTCAGTGCAATATACCGAGTATACCCGTTTACCTACGATGTCTACTGTGAATAAGGTCATGATTGATCCTCGCAGCTCAACTGCACTGCACTGCAACACGTTGTCTAATGTATGTCGTTACCAGCGCTGGCCATCGTTTTCATCGGCTGACTTTAATCCTTGGTTGTTGCTCGTCTTGCTGGAACACGGTTTGCCACTCACTGACAAACTCGGTTTTTCCATTTTTTTTTTATACGTCTTAATTTCGGATCATCTGTCACAAGAATGTCGTTCTTGGTCGCACCCTGCTACGTACAATGAAAGAGACTCCCGTGATAGAGACGCTTTTCCCGACGCGTTGTCTACTTTATTTGAGGAATTTTTAAATTGATTTCGAACATTTTCTGTAAATTTAACCTGATATCGAGTTCAATTTCTGTATTTTAAACTATCACAGGGAAGGCTTGAACTGTTGAGCTATAGACAAAGCAAAATTGTTTTATAGTACCGAGTTACAGAGTTTCTTGAAACATGCTTTTTTTCCGGGAATGTAACAGCAAGCTGTCATTCATCCCTTAAAACTTGAAACATGCTTTTTTACTCGCCTTAGTCTTCCTGCAGAAGGCAGACTACGCACTTGTGTGAGACGATCTACGCTCATTCCTCACAAACTAGGTCGTTGTTCTCTGCTTACCTCGCCTAGCTAGGAATCGGAAATGTGCCCACACAATAGCGGAGCGAAAGGTAGTCGTTATCTGTGAGTGTAAAGGACAGCTTCGAGGAAACCTCCCCAAATACCTAACATTTAAAGTTTTGTAGCAGGTTGAAGTTTTGGTTTTATAATTGGCTTGAGGAGTCTAATAAAACCATCGGTCTTACTTGGGCTTGTCCAGCCAGGGCTGCATCTTCCATTCATTGAGATATCCATTGTTTCACAATGTTGTGCTATTCTATCAGTTACAAAAAAAAATTGAACCCTCACCGCTTCTTATTAAAAAAACCCGATTTAATACACTTAACAGTGGATTGGAGCCTTTCTAACAGAGTTTAAATTATATTTGGAAATATATAAAATAATATAGAATATACATGATAGATTCCTTCCCTCTGAATCATATAAGTATGATTTCAGATATTCAAACACGAAAAATTCCAATCTCAATATAAAAAAATGATGCCTGATACGTTTTTTTGGGGAAAAGCGAACTGGTATGTAAGGAGCTCATTTTATGTATGGAAAGAATGGTATTTAAACAGTAGAATTTCCAAGATTTATAACACGCTGAAATGGTGCCGTGGTAGCAACCAGAACTTTCACGTTGCTGGTCACGGTTCGAATCTTACTGTTTTTTTATGCTTTTTTTTTACTGAATAAGTAAAACCAACTACAATATTGATGGATAGCCGTGACGCGTGCCCTAGCATGATACCTTTTTTAGAGCTCAACCATGCATAGAGGAAAAATTCCCACAAAAGGAGGGGAAAGTAATATGACTATTAAATGATTAATCTCATTCTGTAAACTAAATCTGAAATCTTATTCTGATTCTAAAGTTTGAATTTTGAGTTACAACACTTAGTCTAATATTTGAATATAAGTTCCAATTTCAAATTCCAGGTTGATCTTTAATCCAAATTCTTAATCAGAATTCTAAATCTGAATTCTCAATCTGAATTCTGAATCTGAACTCTGAATTTGAATTCTAAATCTGTATTCTGAATCTGAATTCTGAATCTGAATTCTGAATCTGAATTCTGAATCTGAATTCTGAATCTGAATTCTGAATCTGAATTCTGAATCTGAATTCTGAATCTGAGTTCTGAATCTGAATTCTGAATCTGAATTCTGAATCTGAATTCTGAATTCTGAATCTGAATTCTGAATCTTAATTCTGAATCTGAATTCTGAATCTGAATTCTGAATCTGAATTCTGAATCTGAATTCTGAATCTGAATTCTGAATCTGAATTCTGAATCTAAATTCTGAATCTGAATTCTGAATCTGAATTCTGAATCTGAATTCTGAATCTGAATTCTGAATCTGAATTCTGAATCTGAATTCTGAATCTGAATTCTGAATCTGAATTCTGAATCTGAATTCTGAATCTGAATTCTGAATCGGAATTCTGAATCTGAATTCTGAATCTGAATTCTGAATATGAATTCTGAATCTGAATTCTGGATCTGAATTCTGAATCTGAATTCTGAATCTGAATTCTGAATCTGAATTCTGAATCTGAATTCTGAATCTGAATTCTGAATCTGAATTCTGAATCTGAATTCTGAATCTGAATTCTGAATCTGAATTCTGAATCTGAATTCTGAATCTGAATTCTGAATCTGAATTCTGAATCTGAATTCTGAATCTGAATTCTGAATCTGAATTCTGAATCTGAATTCTTAATCTTGTAAATCTCATTTTGATTGTTTTGCATCACACGGTTTTCAACATTGAAATTTCTTTCATCCAAATTTTTTTTTATGATTTCGGATTTTACAACTTTTAATAGTATGGTTTTACCCCTAAAAGTATGCAGCAAACTTAATTTCAGAAAAATTGTGAAAAAAAGTTTTCACAAAACAAAATCGTGTTTTCATGCGTAATGATCTTTAAGTCATCGCAAATTTATCAAAAACTGTGCAAATTGGTATTCTTGGAGAAACAATTCCAGAATTGAAAATTGATAAAGTGAGGAGAAATTTTACGGATGATGAAAAGAGCGAAAGAACATTTTTGCAAGGAAAATTTATTAACGTACACCATACTTTACCTCGCAACATCCAGCTTCATCAATTTTTAATTCTGATATTCTTTCTCCATGAATCTAAATTTTTCACCGATATGCCGAAAATAAATTTACAAAAATTCTGAATCTGAATTCTGAATCTGAATTCTGATTCTGAATTCTGAATCTGAATTCTGAATCTGAATTCTGAATCTGAATTCTGATTCTGAATTCTGAATCTGAATTCTGAATCTGAATTCTGAATCTGAATTCTGAATCTGAATTCTGAATCTGAATTCTGAATCTGAATTCTGAATCTGAATTCTGAATCTGAATTCTGAATCTGAATTCTGAATCTGAATTCTGAATCTGAATTCTGAATCTGAATTCTGAATCTGAATTCTGAATCTGAATCTGAATTCTGAATCTGAATTCTGAATCTGAATTCTGAATCTGAATTCTGAATCTGAATTCTGAATCTGAATTCTGAATCTGAATTCTGAATCTGAATTCTGAATCTGAATTCTGAATCTGAATTCTGAATCTGAATTCTGAATCTGAATTCTGAATCTGAATTCTGAATCTGAATTCTGAATCTGAATTCTGAATCTGAATTCTGAATCTGAATTCTGAATCTGAATTCTGAATCTGAATTCTGAATCTGAATTCTGAATCTGAATTCTGAATCTGAATTCTGAATCTGAATTCTGAATCTGAATTCTGAATCTGAATTCTGAATCTGAATTCTGAATCTGAATTCTGAATCTGAATTCTGAATCTGAATTCTGAATCTGAATTCTTAATCTGAATTCTGAATCTGAATTCTGAATCTAAATTCTGAATCTGAATATGAGTTCTGAATCTGAATTTTGAATTCTGAATTTTGAATCCTGAATTCTGATTCCTAAACCTGTATCCTGAATTTGAAAACTGAATCTGAATTCTGCATCTGAAATTGAATCTAAATTATGTATGAGTATGTAGAAATGAAAAAAAAAACATAAATTCATTCTTCAACACGAGTAAAAAAAACGAGGGTCATAAGATCTTCATATAAATTCCCCCCCAACGCAGTTTCCTGTACGGCTCTGCATTTTGTTGACACCCGGCATGGCTTTAGACACTATAATTTCATAAATGAAATTATAATGTCTATAGGCATGGCGGACTCTGAAGGAAACGCCCATCCGCCATTTGCTGCATTGAAAAGCAAGAAGTGTAAGATATAAACACTGTTGCCGTATTTGCCCCAGCAGACTGAGAAACTGCCCAGACCACGGTGCGTCTTAGTAATGCCTTTTACCTATTTGAGTTTGAGCCGCTTTCAATCAAGCGTGCCGATGGTTTATTGGATAGCGCTTGCAACTTGGGATCTGAAGGGTTTTGGTTCAATTCTCGAGTTAATAAAAATATTATTTTTTTATTTTGATTATCTTCAATTTATAAATGATTGCTGGTGCTGCTGCTTCGAGGCGCCACTAGCAACTTTTTTTTATGCCATAATAAGTATGATATGTATTTGGTAAAGAAAACGGTTTCAACTATTTTGTTTTTTTCCCGTTTTTGAAAGGGTTGTGTAGAAAAAAAAATGCATTCTTTTGAGACTAAAATCATTTTAATTGTGCAGCCCAGTTTCGCAAAAACGTTCTAGACATTTTTAAAATGGCACATACAAATCCACGGACATCAACAGAACTCGTCGAGCTGAGTCGATAGGTACCTATAAAGGTATGTCTAAGACCCATAATTAATGATCTCTCAAATCGACCGATAACCAAACCTTTCTGTTAGAAAGGCAAAAACATCCAAATCATCAAACCCATCGATTCCCAATAAAAGTAAATCCGGACGCTGCAAAAAAGAAAAATACTTTTTAATCAAAACCACTAAAGCACAAAAGCTTAACGAAAAAATACATATCTTCACTCGAATCAAGCCCCGTTTTCATCATCACCGACTAGCTTTGCTCCGAAAGTGGATCGCACTGAAGGACTGCCTACAGGGGATCGTCTGGATGCAGCGCACACACCGGGACTAGTGTCGGTGCTGAGATCGACCGATCCGCGCCGTTTCGGAGCAAGATCACAGGTACACAGATGGGCAGGCCGTAGTGCGTCGCATGGAATTGATGTTCCAACTTTGTACTAGAAAGAATTTCAGAGCTGCATGAACTGCACCAATGTATCATATAACAGATTTCCACAGGTGCATGATATCCCCATGATCAAGCATTTGAAGAAGATATTCGGTGTCGATTCAAATTTTGCATACTGGTAGAGAGCACAACATCGTTTGTTTTTGTTTTTATGAATTACTTTCATAGTTTGATGTTTTTTTAAATTGATCTCAACAAAATCTTTTTATGAGAAAATAACAGAACCACAATCTATACTTGACTATGAGCGATGGAATCGAAAAGTTATTCTTTCCCTCTTTGATAATCCCGTAAGATTTGTCAAAAGTTAGGTTGAATTTTAGCTGCATCCCAATTGCACTAATGCAAAACCATCAGCCAAAGTTGGCAACGCTTTCATCGCCTATTATTAAAATAAACAAACAAAAAAATGACAATGTTACCGCAAGAAGGTCAGTTAGTAGGCGTGTGCTTTTTCTTCCACGTACACAGAAGAGACCAACGAAGATTTGACCTGGCAAAACTCCGATTTGTTTCAAGTTTTTAAGACACCAAATGAAAACATTCGACTTCTCCCATATTATTCCATATTAGGCGTTCACCAAACTTCCTATTACTGTCTAATTGTAGATGGATACTGATAAGAACTTCAAAAGAAAACGTGTCATTAAAAATGGGAATCCAATTCGACAAATGGCAATAGTTAGTTAGGGTGGTTGACGACCGTTTCCTTTAAGATTGATCCTGCATGTCTCTCCTTTTAGAAACCTAGCAGTAGTTCCAAAAGAAAAAACAGATAAATTCAGAAAATTCTCCCCATCAGTCACCGAAGCACTAACGGAAACGTCCGAGAAGTGGAGTGCCCTAAGCACTCAGGTCAAGGGCATTCTCGAGTTCCACAAAAACCACACCCATCCGAAGGAAAAGCAGGATAACAGTAGCAGCAAACAAGCAGGAAAGCCGGGAAGTTTGTCCCAAAAGTGGACCACGTTGAACGCCCAAGTCAAAGGTATTGTAGAGTTCCACAAAAGCCATCCCCAGACGAAAGAAAAAGGTGAAGGAAACGACAGTAGTGGCAGCAGGAAAAATAAACACAAACTGCTGGCAGCCCTGTCGCACAAGTGGAACACCCTCAACACCCAGGTTAAGGGTATAGTGGAGTTTCACAAAAGCCATCCACACCGGCCGAAGAGTTCGGGCAAGAGGAAGAAAAATAAGAAGGGAAACCTGGAGGATACCAGCGAAAAACCCGTTGACGACGAGAATAAAGATAGCAACATGAATGAGTGAGGCAGAGCTAGTAAATGTGCTGAAGGTATAGTTATTTTAATCAGAAACAACAGCAGGAAAATTGTAAATTTGAAGTGTAAATTAGGAATTTGTAAATTTGATATCATGAAATCTAGATTTCTTAGATTTTAGTTCTAAGATCCTATAAATTTTTCAATAAATTAAAAATTATGTTTATAAGTGAAAATCAAATTATGGGTGTAATTTTCGACGATTTTCGATCAATTTGTTAATCATTCTTTTTTGTTTAACTAAATTGTATTGCATGATGTTATAATTTGGAAACATGTAATTTTATTGCTTATGGCATGCTTTATCAGTTCGTTTTGAACAAACTTCGTTACCTTGTACGTACATATACGGAAAACAATGTATGAGAAAAAAAAATTAATATCGAATTTTCAAAACCGACCAAATAACTTACCATCTAAAGATAATATTGACTGTATCTAAAAAACAAATTGAACCAAATTCTAAACAAAAAATAACAAAAATGACTAACATGGCAAACATGACAAAAATGACAAAAAAATCACAAAAATAACAAAAACTACAAAAATGACAAAAATGATAAAAATGTTAAAAATGGCGAAAATGACTTAAAAGATAAAAATGACAAAAATTGACAAAAATAACAAAAATGACTAAATGACAAAAATTACAAAAAAGGACAAAAATTACAAAATTGACAAAATAATATTTGAAATTCGACTATTGTAAACACAATATCCAATCCAAAGAGAAAATTGCTATATACCTACAACAGTATAGATGTTTTGTGAGGAATCTGCATGATCACTACGAGATGACTAAATTGTTAGTATTTATAGTTTTGGTTTCGATAAATCATTTTTTCAAACATGCAGGTACTTGACTAAGTGAATTCATAAAACCTCTTGCGAGGCTCGTTGGTCCTCCAAAGTTTTGTCCACGTCTCCGTTATTCACGGTCCACGAAATTGATTGTAATGAGAAATTAACAAGAATTAAGGGGGGGGTAGGGTCTAACGGGTATAAAAAAACACCATTTTCACGATTTTTTTCTAGAGCTATCGTTCAAACAAATGTATTCTAATTTTTTGCATTATACAAAGCATTGTTAAAAGAACATTTAGTAATTTTTCCGTAGAAAAATATTGAAAAATGAGCCGGTGACGGAGCATTTTCGAGGATGCCTTTTAGAAAACAGGATTTGAGGTGGACACTGTATCTCAGCACAGAATCATCTGAAGTCAAAAACTCAGAGCAAAATATTTTTAATAGATGTTTTTCTGGACCCCAACGTTTTTATTTAACTTAAAAATATTTTTATGAAATTTTTGTGGCTGTTTGAAGTAAAAACTACAATTTTTCACGAAAAAATCCGCCATTTTTCACCTGTAAAATCTCCCCAAAGTAAAAAAAAAACAAAAAAGAAAAACGTTGGGGTCTGGTATTTTATATGTAGAAAATATGTTCCAAATTTGAAAAGAATCGGATAAGTAGTTTTCAAATGGCGATGTCCACGGACTTTAAAAATGTGCTTTCGAGAAAAACGCGTTTGAAGTTTCTGCTCTTGCTTTCTTGCAGTATTAGATAGGAGGAGAAAAAGGCCTATAACTTCTACAGTTTTGCTTCAATCGACTTGAAAATTTGACACAACATTCTTGAAATGTTTTACAATAAGAAAATAAAAAAATAAAAAAATAGATTTTTTTAAAGTGTTAGACCCTACCCCCCCCCCCTTAAACATATAAAACTTAGCATAACTGTCTAGCTTGCTCAACGATTCATGCACTTTACTTTAATTATCGGCTTCCTCTATCAGCATGGCTTAGAAATAAATACGTCCTTTTTTTTTGTAAAGAAAACTGATTCATCGTTATTTTGTTCATTCTTTTTACTAAAATAAATCAGAAGAAAAAACATGCGAAAAGATAGCTTGGCTTTCAGTCGGATTCGAACCCCCATTTTGTGCATCTCCAGGACTGTGGGATATGTATTGAATATTCCAACAGGAGACTATCTATCATACATGATCAAAATATTTTAGGTGAAATGTTGGCGAAATTCTCTTGGGAATCTATTTTGTCCACTTTTTTGAGTCAGTTTTCTTAGCGTGATGTTGTTTTGCTCGCTCTACCACACGAAACAATATGGAATGATTGGCATGAGTTAAAGTATACCAGATTTAGCTGTACCCACGACCATCAAAGATCCGAACAGAGCAATAATTGGGTCAATTTCGTTGTTTTCAACCAAAAAATTGAAGTAGAATACTTAACATAAGCCAACTGTAACCACCACCTTCAATTGGCTCGCAACAATATACTCGTAACATCTAGGTATACGTAGTTAGTTGACAGTAGGATTAATTTAACGAATTGGCCCAAACACCATTAAACATTGTCTACACCAACACTATTATATTGGCTATATTTCTCAACATTAACTTCATCTGCAAATTAAATCACCTTGATCTGAAAATTTGCTTCATCACGTATACGTATACAGTATGACACATCTTTCACGCGCTTTTCGGCTCAATTTGAGTAACTTTCATTTCAGCCCTACAATTGGACACAATAGAAAAAAAATGGCGTCCAACCATCGACAGCCGACAGCAACTGCCAAACGTGCTAACCTGCGATGATTGGACGCCCCCTGGTGGAGTACTGGCTTATCCATTTAAACTAACGTAGAACCTTTTCGTCCTCGTAACTTACCCGGAATCCACAAATCATTCAGGAGGAGGAGCGCCCATTTACAGCCGATGGTACCGAGGAGGATGAGCTAGAGGGAGACGAAGGAGATGACGAGGAGGATTCGGACGAGAGACGACGCCCGTTTTCGGTCGGACCCGGAGCGATCGCCGGAGAAGAGCGCCCGCGACGACTTCGCAGTCGATCGTCCCGTCGGGCTCCTCCCAGTGTCCGCGCAGTGGCTGCCGTCGAGCCGTTCCCCGCTTCACCGCTGGAGGATGACGAACGGGAGGTCGAGTATGCGGTTCTTCTTCCGGACTCGTTCGCCGTTCTAGACTCATCTTTCTGATAATAGTGTTAAACAGCAAACACGAGAAACACACCCTTTTTTGTACACAGGATACCTTTGACAGTAACCCATGCAGTTGTTCACTCTGGAAGCCAAGCTTGCTTTGATAGGTTTTCCCAGGTCATGAATAAACCATTCATAGGGTAACAATCTTCCTATTTAGATAAAAATAAAAGAGCAAAGCAGTTGATAGAAAGTCATAAAAAAATTCGTTCTAAACTGACGAAACAGTGTAAAGCATTTTCTAAAAACAACAAAGATCACACTCACAAAATCACCAACACGCGCACATTTACACTTACTGTTACGGTGCGGAACTTCTTTTACTGATTGTTTAACTTTAGAGATAAAAACAGTGTATATTGACATTTAAAACTAAACCATTCGACTGTTCAAAACCAAAGGTCACTGAACTGTCATAACAAACCCTTAAATTTGTAGACGAAATGTTATTGGAATGTTACTCAGAAAAACTACCGACATTGAACGATACCCTCACATCTCCCTGGCCCACTACCAGTTTAACACACCATAAAAATGAACAATAGGAATGTTTCTGTTGATTGTCCTTAGTCAGTTCCGAATGAGGCGGTGGAGTCACCTCTTTGCTATACTCATATTACGGTTAACTGCAAAGAAGAGTGTTCTCCAACTATGAGGAAGGTTTAGTTTTTAGATTAGTTACCACTTTCGGCAGATGTGCGCTGGAACGCACAAAACTTCCGCTTAGTTTTTCTTCGTCGTCGTTTACTCCTATTCCGGGAGGAACCTCAACAATGATACGAACACGAAAAGCAATATAGGTAGCATTCAGTCTCAAGTTTAAGGCGCTGAAAATTATTTGTGAAGAACAATGAGAATATTAAAGTTCTATCACACAGTTGCCTATTACTTGAGCTGTTTGAGAGGGCAACTCGATTACAGTTATTGGCCATAGAGTAGCACCTTGGATATCATTAAAATGAAATGTTTAAAACCACGCAAACAAGTTAAGTATCAATGAAAACAAGAAAACTCGTTCTCTTTTGTAAACAACGTCAACTGAGAATAATACTGCCAATAGTCGTAAGGAAACACAAGTTTTTTGTAACAGATTGTTGAAAATCAACCAAATTATGCATTGTTTAAGAACAAACAGATTGTAGGGAATTCTACCAAAACAAAACTTATAAAAAAAAACAAACAGCTTAAAAAAGGGTCTCACAACTTTGTAGACTAGGATAAATTGGAAGGTTAGCGAATATAATATAAAACAAAAAATTGAAAACAAAAAAAAACAAACAGGATTGGTGATAAATCTATTGTGGTTCATGTTCGAATAAGCGAAAATTTCTCTCTTAGCTGTAAAATTTGCTGGTTGTGATGCAAAAAGTATCTTCGTTGAGAAAAAAAAATGTTATGATTGATTGGTGGAAGAAAAAATACCTGTTTGGAACAGTAAACAATACTTGAAAGAGTAGTGATTAAAACCAAATCTACCAATCAATTAAATGTAAAACGATCGGTGTTCAACTTTGGAAAAGAATAAAAATTGAATTAACCGTCAGGCGCCGTAGGCAGATTATAATGCTCTTTTATTTGATTGATTCGTAACGAGTAGAATCGTTTCCCTCAAAAGTTCCATCTGTTAGAATTTTGTAAACAAAAAAAAACGATTATTTGTCGCTATTTCAGTGTAGAGAAACAAATCTGATCTCGAAAGATAGCATTTCGTCCCCCATTAATGTATGTATTTAAAACCTACCCATGATAGTAAAGCTCTGTACATTCAACAATCCCCATGTTAACTTTAGCAAGAAAATCATAAACTTGGAAACAGTCGAAGCAAATGGAACCAAACCAAACTCTCTACGTAAAACTAAAATGAAAACTATTTGATGCGACCTATACTGATGATTGTGGAAACAAATTGAAAAGGAAACGAGGAGGAAAACCAGAATCTTAAAATTTCTAACTATACAATACTCTGAAAAGTGGATGTGATTGACCCACGATTGAACCGCGAGCTAGCCTTATCTGGGAACCCTTTTATAGGAAAAGACACACAAACACACAACACATACACACAAACATAAATGATTCCGTCTGTAAACTTATCAAAACAAAAGAAAGAAAACATACCAAGATTCCCCTAAATAAAAACTATATTAAAATATTTGAAGCAATTTGAAAACGTTGTTTTTTTCGTGATTGGAGAATTGTGACTATAGGTCCTGATGTTATTTATTTTTCACCACAATTACCCATGTATTGTTTAGTTTCATAAAAAAAATTAATATTTTTTTGAATTTTGGGGTTGTTTCAGGGTTATTTCATTCTTTCTTATACTCTGGTACCAACAACGAATCAAATCAAGACCTATTTTCCTGACTGGGATGTCAACTGCTCGAAATCGATTCAAACCACTTCATGCTGGTTTCATAGCGATTTTTCCTACTGGGTTAAACTGTGGCCTCAGATTTTGAAAACAAGCGCGAAATTGATCAACTGTGATGCTACGAAATTTAAAACTCTTCCGAAAAATGATTTTCCTAATTTTTATCGACTTTTCTCGTTTTAGACAATCAAAAAATGAAAGTGATCTTTATTTTGGATCAGGTAAGGTACCTTTTTATATGAATATCTTTGAATAAGAATCATTAATTCATAAATTTCTTCAGAACCTATTTGGTTGCCTCGTTTCAGAACGAGATAGCTTTTTCAAGTGTACTTCCTGAGAAGCTCGGAACATGCATTGCGTAAGTACCTACTTAACATTGGCATATTTTTTACATCAAATGCTCTTAAACTAATCGAATAAAAAGAGATCGCAGATTTCTGAAGATTGAACTTCTTGGCAATAGTATTGTTGCAAAATTAAAATTCCGTATTCCATTGGATGAAGGTAATATTTTTTATATAAATGGTTTGTCAAAAATTTTGCACTCGTATTGGGGAATGGAAAATTCGGTAGATTTTTATTTTATTATGAGCATGACATAGCTCAGCTGACAAGTCAGTTGCCTCCTGAGCCGATGGTATCAGGGGGGGTTGTTTTATTATCTTAAACTGCATTCTGTCCATATCCAGCCGGAATGGATATAATGAAGTTCATGATGGTCTAACCAACGTCTCATGATCGCTTACTATTCTAGGCTGCCTACTCTAAACTTTTAAAAATATTAGAGATGTACCGAATATTCGGTCGGCCGAATATTCGGCGCCGAATACCGCCGAAAAACCGTTAAGCCGAATATTCGGCTCACCGAATAGTTGAGCTAAGTATTCGGCCGAATAGGCCGAATATCTACTACAGACTTGTAAATTTTTCAAATAATTTTGAATAATTTATCAAATATCCAAAAGTAATTATGTAAAAGCTACACAATCATTAAAAACTTATGGTTTCAGCAAAACATATATGGTTTAACCGTGTATCTTTCACTGTAGATCGTTCAGGAGAATGCTGACAAGTGTCTCTTTATACTTTGATTATAGTTTATTTCAGATTTCCTGGATATATTCAGGCTTGCCCTTAAATCCAGTAAAGAATCCAGATAAGTCAAATCTGGCCTGGATGTCCAGATATTGTTTACAACTTCCCGAGTTTTGCTCGGGTTTATTCAGATTATTTACTAAATCAAATAAAAAACTCAAATTCCTCTTTAAAATTCTTTAGATTTTGTGTTCAATAACGATTTTTCAAAAATTTGAAAACATACATAATTTTTGAACTTTTTTATTTTCAACAATCGTCCTGAATGCCTGACCGTGTGGATACGTGTGGTTGAAAGTATGGTATGCTTAAGGTTAAAGATCATCTATCTTTTCAACAACTATTTTGAAAATACCTTGCTAAAATTCGACCTTCATTTAATTCAATATCAGAGAAGCAATTTCAAATAGCTTGGCACCTGTTTCGACATGTTTTACACCAGATTTCATAGGAACGCAATCTCTTTGGTGATAAACGCCCTAGAAGCGACGAATCAGAAAGGCACCTGCTGAGGGTAAAAGTTTAAGGCTTAAAACCCTCTTTGAATAAACGTACAACAATAAAAAAGACCCCTTCTTAAAAAATATCTTGTAAAATACATCATCCGATGACATCATCTGGTTGAGAATAATCGACTTAAAACATGAGGGGCATTAATATGGAAGAAATAGAAAGCATTGAAATAATCGCTTACGTTTTTTTTTTTCAATAAAAACTCAATAGAATATTCCACCGAATATTCGGCCGAATATTCGTTTAGCCGAATAGTTGAAAAGGTCAATATTCGGTATTCGGCCGTTCGCCGAATACCACTATTCGGTACATCTCTAAAAAATATTCTTCTCCAAAGTATCTCTAATTTTCATTTCCAGTGTCAGCTCCTCGAGCTATTTAAACGTCACAAAAAAGACAATTTGATTACAAATATTTTACCACATCTTCAGAAACGATACTGAATAGTACTACGCTAGAAAACTCATTTGTGTTTGCTCGCTTAAAAATTTCGTCAAATCAGTAAAAGGTATCATAAAATTTTCAGAAAGCGTATTTTTGGTAACAAAAAAATTGTTTATTTGGAACAACTTTTCACGTGCCCACGATATACTTCTGTTGTTTATACATCTCATAAGCGAATTCCTCTGTATGCGACGGATCGTATTCCACCCCTATATAATCGAATTCCAGCCGAAACTGTCCGTCATGACCTCCGCGTGAACCCACCGAAAAACCTATGTTACTGATCCTGTTCAAAGGAATCGGCGCCTGACTGTCTTGCACGCGTCCCTTCGATGAGAGGAAAAATTTACTGAATGGAATCCGTGCGGTCTGCCAATGTGGACCCCCGCGTGTGTACAGCACATAATGATACACATCATTCCACAAGATGTCGTAATAGCCCTCGGAAGCCAAATTGATCAGGTAAGTTCGACCGTCTCCCCGCACTTTCAAAACCAAAGTGTTGTACTGTTCCCATTCGAAGAAGGCATCCCGTTTAAAAGATTTCTGCAATTAAATTAAAGATGCTCAAAGTTATAACTATTTACCGAATTTAATCTCTGAATAAGTTACCCGTATCCTCTGGCTGCGAATATTCGCGTATCCGGCCTTTTTGATCCGCCCGTCCTTCGGAGCACGCGACTCCAGTTTGCCGTGGAACAATCCGAACCCAGCCGGGCTAAGTTCGAAATTGGCTTCCGAGAAGCCTTCACCATGGTCTCGGTCACTCGTCACTACCCACCGGTCCAGATCCGGTTGGCTTTCGAAGTTGAACACCACATCCGTTTCACCCGGACGAAATACCACCAGAGGATCGCAGGCCAACTTTTCGCGCCACTCCTGTTCGAACATGGCAAACTCTTTCCTCAGCTCCCGGAGGCCATCGAGCAGCATCTGTTTGCGGGAGACCGGCGGTTTGTTTTTGTCCCCGTAGCCACCTTTGCGATCCCGCTCCCAGAATAGGTTCTGCGATAACACTACCGGAAGTGGCGAGATGCCATTTCGAGGTTTTAAACCGATGCTATTCGAATGATTTAACAGGTGCGAATAAAAGCGTTGAAGCGTAAATTTGCCAGTCACATTTAAAGCTAGAAATTGACGGGTGAGGGACAACATTTTGATCACTTTTTTAAACCGACATGGTGCAATTCCTCCAGGAAACGGTGCTTAACCGGGATCGGTGCCGATTTGCGGGATCAACGTACGGTGTTGTGTAATGAACTGTTTGTTATTATTGTGAATGATCGTGGAATGGAATAAAATGGACAAAAACATTTACATTCTACACGCTTAAGAAAATTTAAACATGTTCAAGTAAAAAATAAGATTTTCAAACTTCTGGGTACTTTAAAAAACGTGATATTTGGAATATAAATTTGAATATGTCAAACATATAATGAATAGTTCATAATTTTACACTAATAATTAATCAAACAGCATACATTCAATTCGGTATCTGACTTAGCTATAATTTTCGATTGAATAATAACTTTATTTTCACCGATCGTTAATGTACATTTGATGCTCAGGACAGATGGTCCGGTTTTATTTTTTCAACGAATTCTTTGCCGATTGATGTTGTTTTTGCTGTTGCTCGTGCTGTTGTTTCTTCAAAATTTTGTATGTATCTTTGTTAAGGATATAGCTCAAGGCGGCGGCCACCGTTGTCGCACCCGTCAGATACCACAGGGCGTGCAAGTACGGATGATCCAGATAGTTCCAAACGGGTGCCCCCAGGGTGATGGCAACTGTGGCCAACTGAACGGCAGTGTTGACTTTGCTCACGAAGGTAGGCTCCAGCTGAGCGGTGGCGTGCGTCACGTCAAAGTACCGCGAAAGAGTGCGCTGAAGTGCAAAAATGCCCATTAATAGAAAATCTTAGTTAAAGGTTGATTGTAACAAACCGGCTGAGGTAGGCTGATGTACCGAATAACAAAACCGGCCGCGATCAAGAACACATCGCGGAAAATGATCATTCCCGACAGCCACAGGGGTAACAAATCCACGTAGCTCATCGAAACTACCAGCGTCCCGAGCAAGATTTTGTCTGCCAGTGGATCCAGGAAGGAACCCAATCGGCTTGCTTGGCTTGGCCAGTGTCGTGCAATAAAACCGTCGGCCAGATCCGTTAACCCTGCTACCACCAACATTCCCATGGCAAGCGAAAAGTCAGACTGTACTATCACATACCCCAGATAGGGAGACATGATGATTCGACCGATGCAGAGGAAATTTGGAATTGTAGCGACATTCTCCCGTTCGATGACCTCTTCTACTCGCTCTTTAACTTTATCCTTGCGCGTTCGAATATCATGAATCAGCACATCTTTCTTATCTTTCAGCAATTGCTTATTCTTCTGGAGCACATTTTGGATTATTTCGCTTCCTTCGACAGATTTGATCTGAAAACCTTCTTCTTTCTTCAATGAAGACGAATAGCACTTGTAGAAAGCTGGCCCCAAAATATTGCGGGTGGGTCCGAGCCTCTGATCACCCTGAACGGAAGGTAAATTTTGGTGATAGTGGTACTTTTTTGTTGGACTGAAAAGCAATTGCACCGGGGCCCGGCGATACTGCCGCAGATGTGCTGCTATTGTCGACAGTAGCGGACCGCTGTTTATTTCACCTAGCAGTAGCTTGCCCGGTACCAGGAGGCCATTGTACAGCAACATGCTCCAGCAGAGATGTTTACTTTAGAACCAAATTTGAATAGAAAACAAAAATTCCTTGTTGGGTTAGACCAGCTGAAACTAATAATGGCAGAGAAAAATCTTTGAGATTGGGCCAATAAATTTCTACGCTCTTGGAAACATACCATTTTGTTGTTGAGCTCAGACTGGCGTGTGCCGGAAGCCGATGTAGTCCGTAAAATCCGAGTTAAAAAATTGTCCGCACTTCGCCGTATTTTTACATAATTTTCCGAACAATGCGAATAACAAGACCAAAAGAGAACAAACGAGAATGACAGATCGGCGACGACCCATGCAGCAAAATTTTTCGGTCTGCAAAATGAACTCATACACTGAAAATAACACTTAAATCGTAATTGAATGATATCCAGCACAAGGAGCTGTTTGAATTTTTTCAACATAATGTTATAAAATAAATTGCTCATTGACGATGAAGTCACTGAGTTAATGTGATGGCTTGGCGTATGCGCGAGTGAGATGGAGATCAAGTTTTCGTCAGTTTATCTAATGGTGTATTTTTTTTTTTTGATTCCGGATTTGGCTCTGGAACCGTCCGAATAAAAAAACGACTTTCGGGTTTTGAGTTATTCCATACGTAGGTGTGTGTGAGAACGAGCGCTATGTTTACATGCATCTGTCATTTTGTTCTCCCTTCTGAATTTCTTCACTCGGTTCTTCATATCCGGATTGCCTTTTTTCGTGTCCAGATTGCACTGGACAGCAGATAATACGATTTTGCTTGGCTGAGAGGTTCAAAATCGCGGCAATAATCATTTTCCCGTTCATTATTTCAACTGTTTTGCTTTCAGCCAAAAACAGCTGTTTAATGTTTTGACAACAACGTTGAGAGTATTGGTGAACTTCTTGCAAAACTGACTTTCTTCTCAGGGCAACTCCGTCCGTTTTTCGAGCAAACCTAGGTTGCCTCCAGAGCAATAAATGAGCACGATGACAGCAGTTAGAGCGAACCTAGGTTGCCTCTGGTTTGCCTCCAGGTGAAAAAAATGCGGTATAAAAAAGCTTCGTTCAATGGTTGGTAAAAATCGGTTTCACCTGGTTTCTGTCAACTGATAGATGTTCATCGAACCAATGTTTTGGTCGAAACTAGTCAGGTCGTTATTCAATGGAGCAAGTATAAACTAGTCGATTAAATGTTGATATTTTTAATCTAAGGAATCTATTTTCCTAAAATAGTGGAATCAGTTCCGGGGAGTCTTCTTGACCGAAATCTTTTAACATGTATTATGTAGATTAGTGTGTTTAAAGTGAATGCTTTGTACTGTAAGGTATGAAGCGGTAAAAAGGGCATTAACTGGGTGTTGAGATAGTCAAAGAACTCAGAGTGTTAAGCTTGAGATTTATTTGGTTGGTTTTAGGGTTAAATCCTAGGTATGATGGACAGGCTAGATGTTTCAATTGTTTTTACAAAAGTGCACAATTGAGGCGCTTGGGATCAGAGGGGTGCAAGTGTCTAAATCAAAATTTCGAGAAAACGCGCTTCAAAGTGTGAAGGTGCTCAATTTTTCATATATTTTTCGAATTCGAGCAGTTTTGATTAAATCAAATAAGTGTTCAAAAAAAATTATAAAAAATCTAAGTTTTGCACCAGATGTACATTGAAACATGAAGAATCGTTAGGTATACTTAACTGAAAATTAATGATTTTAGCACTTGCACCCCTCTGATCCTGAGGGCCTCAATTATGAACGTTCTTCAATCAGTTGCTTTCCAATCAGTTAGGTGCAGACGTAAATGAATAACACTGAAAATGTTATCCGTTTTCAAACTGGTTGTGAAGCTGACTGATTCGTTCACCCAGAATGCACGCTACATAACAGCTCACACCTTGGTACCATGGTCGGGTATGATGTTTGCGACTACTAGATTTGTATCTATGCAATGGTGAATTAGCTATATAAACACATAATTTTATAAAACAACTGCTCGAATTTCGAGTAGAATAAAAAAAACCTACCATATGAAAAAGAGCTCGAATCCAATTTTCCAATGGACATTTCTTTTCTTAGTAAAACACAAGTGGTTTTCTGAATCAATATCATTGTTGTTGTTAATGGTACCTTTTTTTGGTTCTATTTATTTTTATCTCGTTTTATTAAATACCGCTTCTGTGTTACACTCGAAAGAAAAAAGGGGACAGCAGTGTCAAATTCTTGAAATAATATATATGTTCACCTGTCTAAGGTAGATTTTATGACTAGAATCTCGGGGGCTCTCTTAATTTTTAAGGTAACTGGTTTGTTTGTTGTTGTCGTTTTTCCTTACCTTGTTGTTGTTCTGCAAATAGAGGGTTTCAATTCAGTGTTTGTCGTGTTTGTGTGTGTGTGGTAATTTTTTTTACATAATTGTTTTCAATCTGTTTCGCAACTATATATTACACAATACTGATCCATGTGGTGTTGGTTGGGTTTTTTTTGAAGATTTTATGTTTTTTTTTTTCAATTGGGATTAATATTTGTTTGTTTTTTCTCTAGTTTTTAGTTTCACAAACCAAGACAAACTTTATGCAACTCTAGAACAGGAAAATTTTAACTGGTTTTAGTGTTATACGTTGTTGGTTTTTTTTTTCTAGAGTAATGTTTTAAAGTCTGACGTTTTTTTTTCAGGCTAATCGGTCTGCGGATGCACACGGAAAAATTGAGTTATTCATGAAACGTGTTGCGATTACACCTTCAAAAAACCTAAGCTGTTGTTGTTCAAAAATTGTATATCCCCAATTCAATTTTGGGTAGTTTAGGGTCACCAATATACAGATGTAAAGTAAAATTCGATTATTCAGCTCTGTATAAAAAGTTTGTTGTTGTTGGAAAGCTTTTTCAAGGGGATGTCAAAGCATAAAAATTTAGAAGTCGTTAGGATGATTTTTGTTTTCCATCGTTATTTTACGTTTTAATCGTCAATTTTAACTCGTGGAAGGTACGTACAATAATGTAACTTAATTCATAAATGAAATTGTTCGTTTTTAGGGAAGATGCTCACTCAATTTTTTTTGTTCTACAGCCGCCGGAAGAAATCATTCTTCGCACTAAAGAGAGTGCAATTTTCGCACATCTCCGAAAAGTTCCTCGCCCGTAAATCGGAAAGATCCACCGTTTAGTGCTCGAAATATGTTAAGGGCTTTGCAGGAGAAAAATTACCCCTGGTTGGAGCTACCCAATGTGCCTAATGACACATCCGGGGGAATACAATCTACAAATATACCGTTCTTTATGAGCTGCTCTAAAACACCGCTGCTTCCGTACGCTAAAAGAATTAAAATTCTGATGATAAATAATTAGCATCTTTTCCCTTTTCAGTTGCTCTACTGCATCCGCCCAAAGAACCTGGGCAAGCTGGAAACGGTCCGAAATCGCCGAAAGCAACATGTAACATCCCGCTCGTTTCCCTTGAGGGTGAACCCGATGATAGCGGCTATTCTTCAGACAAGGAGGATCGGGCGGATCAGCTTCTTCGATAATGGTGTGAGCACTGGAGGCCAAGTTCCAAATGTTACGCTCTCTTTTAGTGACGTTAAGGTAATATTCCTTATTTAATTACTAAAAAAAACTTATTTTTAAATGTTATCGGAAATTGACGAATCTAACCTAAAATTTGTTTGTTGGCAGGATGCGACGAAAAGCAGCCGTTAACATTATTCCGCGGGTAGAAATATTGGCCAACAGAACCATAGAGCTGGAAGCTGGAACGTTGGCGGGATAAGGAGCAAGCTAATTTTGTCGTTCCCAAAAAGTAGCCAAAATCTAACGGTAGTCATCTCTCCAACAAGAATGCCAATTCCGAAAAAAAAACAGTAATTCGACGATTTTAACGAGCCTACCAAGCAGCTCAAGATGGCCAGTTTGTCTTTATTTCTCAATAAATTATGATTACTACGCAAAAGAATAAATTTTTGTGGTTTTTTCCTCTATAAATTTTAAAACTTTCATTTTTGCTCAGAAATCACAAAAATGCATGGGCATCCCTGTGTCGAAATATACAGAATTGACTAATCGAGTGAAAGCTCGCAAATGTGTAAAAGCTCTTTGCACACACTCTGCGTATAACGCCCAAAGTTAAAACTAAGTGGAGACACTTTTCTTGAAACTGTATGGATTTTTATACAGAATCGAGTAACTTTGGTTACCGTGCACAACATCCGTGTACTTTATCTAAGCCTCTAACGCGTGTGTGTTTGTTTCTTTTTTCGTGTAGTTTCTGTTGAGTAATTTAAAATGTCCTAATCAGTGGTGTGAATTCTAAGGAAAGAGAGATTTAAGCGTTTCATTTTTTTTGTCCATATATACTTTTTGTTGCAAAAAGAGCATATCGATTTTTATCTGGTTATTTTTCGCGAGATAATTTGGAGAAATATTATGCCAAAAGCCGAAGTTCCATTAAAATTTTTGTTTTTTTTTTAAATTTTATGTTATGCCTTCGGTAGGAGGAAGGAGGGCGGGGGTAAGTTCATCTATTTGGTATTCAATTGTCTCCCGTGTTTTTTCTTTAAACATTTACTAGCTTCGTTTTTAATTGTAAATTTTATAATTATATCACAAGATGTTTTTCAGTTTGTTAATAATTCATTCCTAGTATTTTTGTTTTATTTTGTTTTTAAGTAGCAGAGTAGATCTACCGATATATTTTTATTTAAATATTAGTTGCTTTCCATGTTTTGAGATTCTAAAATTATACTTATCGGAGCGAATTTCTTTTAGTTTACTTTGCTATTTAAAGCAGGAGAATTTATTCATCTTCCGTAATGCTACTTCCTAATGCTATCTCTAAGTTTTCGTTTTAATTGGCGTACATTTTACAGCGTTTACTGCTCTAGTTCATAATATTTTTATTTAATTGTTGATTTGTTTCCATGTTTCTTTTTTTAATAAAAGTACAACAAAGGTTTGATATATAATCAACTGAACTTTTCTAATGATTGGATGATATGTTATTATTTGTCGTATGATTGTTGTTGTGGAAACTAATGACAAACAAACAAACAAATTATTTATTTCTTCGAGTGGCTCCAGAGAGTAGTATCCAAATTATGACACTTTTCAATACCAAAAGTTGATACCGATTGTATGTTTAGTTGTTCAAGTTCACTTTGTTATTATTAGACAACAATGTTGGAAAAATCATCATTTGTAATAAACAAACAATTTCTCTCTGGAGCCACCCTTGTAAACTACTACTTCTAAGAGTTATTCCCTTCTCTAAATTAAAACGGATTCGATGGTTTTTCTAGATAAACATTAACAGAATTACAAACAAAAGCAATGAGTTAAGCTTCTTTACAGCTCTTTTAGCTGTTATAATTTCGAGACACAATTATCAAATAGGTTTTTCAATAAGATTTGTTTTAGATTCGATTACGACTTCCTTTTTGTTTTCTTTTATTATTTTTTAACTTACTGCATCCCTAAATAACTATATATTATAGTTTTATTGCTTCCATTTTGTTATGTTTACTTTCTGCTAGAGAGCTCATCTCACGCGAAATTTATCTACATAGAAGAACTAATGGTTTTCGGTTTTTTTTTTCAAATTTTGTTCGTTTCTCTCTTCATGCTTTTTCTTTTGTTTGTTTGGTATAAATAGCTTTTTCAATGCCAAGCGACGTTGAGCTTACTGGGTTTGATTTTTGTTTTGGTTGTTACTCTTTTAATTGCTACTTACGACTTTATTGGTCAATGTTTGCATCACCAGATGTGTATTACATTCATTGTTGCAACAAGTTGATGCGGGTGTTTGTTTGTTTCTCTTTTATACAAATTAAAAATTATGACTCAGACCGCAGTTCATTAGCCCTATGTATTTGTTTAGTGTTGAGATACAAAATTGAAAAATAAATGATTTTATATTTTGCAGATAAAGGCTTCCTAAATGATGTACACAATTTATCTAACTAGTTTTTTTTTACTAAATATACGCTGGTGGAATGTAGCTAAGCGAAAAGTTCGTAAGAAAAAAGAAGCAAATGAGTATTTGAAAAAATCTGGTTTAAAACAAGTGTCAGACTAGAAACAAGACTAGATTAAAACTTAATTTAAAACTTAACATACTTAAGAGAAAGGCAGATAAATTGAAACGTTCTTAATCTTGATCCAATCCAATGGCTCACAATTCTCAAAATTAAAGGTCAAATCCACACAAGAACTTTTTCTTCGTGTACGTACAGTTAAAAGATCCTTTTTCCTGAAATTTAACAGCATTTTTTTTTTAAATTGAATGGTCCTACGACTTGAAAATCAGTTTTTCATTAAAAATAATGCACCACAGATTGTGCTCTTGCTGATGCTGATACAAGTTTCTGTTTGAAAAAAAAAACGCCTGAATGTATACCTCTTAACATGAGCTGAATTTGTTCGTACTCGATTCGCTGTTGATATTTTTTATCAGGTTTCGTATTCTTCAGCCTATTTAAGAATCTACCTATAATTAGGCTGAAACTTAACCTGCATTGCTCATATTTGATCGAGTGAGTGATGAACTTTAAAATTCCAAAAATTTAAAATAGCAGTTCTTCTGATCAATCGATCGGAATTAATCGATTTGAAAAAAAAATTAACTCAATTTATAAGACAAAAGTAAATATTTTTCTGAATATGGTGTGACTACATGGTGTGACTTATCCACCATGTAGGTATGTTCTGAGAAAGAAAACGCCTGAATGTATACTCCATTCTCATTTCACTGGTGGTGCTATTACAGGACACGACACTTAACGAATTAAATAAAACTTCTTTTCTGACTTTTGGGCTTGCTGTTGCTTTGCGTACATTTTTTTTTTAACTTAACGCGAGAGCATCTACAGTTGATTCGTTGCTCCTGATGTTATCTACTGTGTTTTTATGTTTCTTAATTCTGGTTCTGGATATCCGTCTGGTTTGGCCAATATAGACGGGCGGGCAGATTTGACATGGAATCTCATAAATTCTAGATCTCTCTACCGGTGGAACTTTGTCTTTCAGGGAAACCAATCGATCTTTCAAAGCGTTTCAACTTTTGTCAGCAACTTCCAGAGGTTTAGATAGAATATTTTGGATACTGTTTATCAGTGTCGGGTGGTACGGCAGGCTGACTCTTTTGAGATTCATCTCTTTCTGGTTTGAATGTGGTTGCGTTGCTTTTTCCTTTCATGTTTCGGAGGATTTTGCTAAAAAATTACGATAAATAATTTGTTAATAACCCATTCAATTCACCAGCCAGCGAAATTTTTGGCTTATCTTATTCAAACTCGTGGCATTCCGTTGGTATGTTGAGCAGAATGAAAGGTAGCTTGCTTTTGCGCTCCAAAGAGGTTTGATCCAACCGTAACATAGCGATCTGTTGACGTGGGTTTACAATAAATTTCGAATTTTACTGTGTTTTCTTAACAGGTCACTTCTTTTTCGACGGCGAATTTAATCGAACTAAGCTGGTTGTTTGAAACTTCGAGTGTCTGCAGGAGATACCGTTCCATTTCAGTGGCGAAGAAATCGTGAACTTAACGTCACCAAACACTAGGGAAAAGTTTTTCCCGTTTTTCGAGTTCAGTTTCGAAGTCACCCATAAAAAGTTCAGCCTGAAGGGTAAATAACTTACCCCGAATCAGGAAGTTATTCTGATTCACACAAATCTTGGCTACGGTTACGTACACTACTATTTGGTTTGCAGGTTCTCGGCGTCGCCCCAGGTGTCTGCGAAGGCTGCGTAAGGCGTCAAAAATAGGGACGCTGGGGAAAAGTGCGTAGACATCAAACGAGACTAAAATATCTCCTCGATGCACTTTAAAACCCTTCAGGTTGTCAACTAGCTCAACAGATTTAAGGACACTCTTGCCGTGCCTAACTGGATTCTTCCGCATTTCTTCTACCAACTACGCTACCATTTTTTCGGTTGGTGTGCAAATGTTTAAGTAAATGGGCCGCATTGTGATTGGGTTAAGGGAAATGCTGTTGTGATTTTGGACAGGAAAGACTACGATAACAAGCTCACAACAAGATTCGGGCCATGAAAAACGTTAAGCGTCGTGTCCTGTTTTACGTCATGTGTTATTTGTGTATACTCCATAACAGAACTGGTTATATTTTTTTATCAGTTTTCGTAATCTTCAGCCCGTTTAGTCTCATCAGAACCTAATAAGAATTTTTATCAAAATTTTCAATGCATGGATTTACATTTTTATCAACTCATGAATTTTCCATGAATAAGATTGGTGAAAAACATCAGCATCGATTTGCGTTGACATGAAACGGATTTTACCTGAAACAAACTCTTACCAAAAAAAACCTGAATATAGAATTCTAAACTTCTGAGTGGCTAACGTCTCAATAATTCAACTTATACAAGTCTCGACTAGTTCAAATTGCTTTCGAAAACGTTAATTGTATAGAATAGTTCATGATTTTCGAACAATCACATAAATCTAACAAAAATCTGTATAGAACTCTCTGGAGCCACAACTCTTCTCTTGGTGGAAAAGAGGTTTTTATTCAAACATCTTCTTAATCTGGAAAACGACAATTTTGATTCCAAATTTCTATGACAAACTGTTAAAAACATGGTTTCAAGGTAAATTTCGTCCAGTAAATTTTTGACTGGTGATTTTTAGATTGTGAAGACTAATTCATTTCAATCATATTACTGCACAATAAACTCAAACTGAAAATCAACAGCTTTTGTTCTAGTTCTGTTTTAATAGATGCATTCAAAATGAGAGGTTCTCGGGCTTTTCACTAAAATCTGGATTCAGCTTCTTTCCTATCAACTGACGATGGATTTTTAGATCTAAAACTTCTGTACATCCGAAATAAAATCCTACAATTAAAAAACAAAATCTAAAGAAAACAAACTTAAGCGGGTAAACTTTTCGAAATTTTTTGTTCCAAAAAAAGCCCATTTCGTAGTAGGTTTCTACCTTTGGGCTGAGGGACTTGGCGATCAAGGTTTTTTTTTCCTTTTAACTTTTTCGGAGAACATTCCGGTCGCTTTTTAACACCTTCACTGGGAACTGACCCATGTGGATCTTGATAAAGGATCGAGAGAATCAGCTAATTAACCCAGGGATGATCGTACGACCAACAAAAGTTCAGCTAGGCCCTTGAATGGCGGGGAACGACGATCTTCCTCGCGACACTTGCAGCTTGTACTCGATTTAGGCGGTCATAGCTCCAGATGCGAACCATTTATGGCGTCTATGTTCATCGCTGAGGTTAGGTTGTTGGATCCGGTACACTCGGCCCGCTGCATCCATTCGATGTCGCGGAGGGTGGCCTGCGGAGATGGACGAGATAATAAATTATTGTAGATGAAAAATAGAAGAAGAAAAAACTCAAAACTCAAATGTTGCATGTAAAATATTTCTTCGATGTTCAGCAAGAGGGACATACGATGACAAATGGGACGGAAAATGGTCCCATCTTTGAGGCGTCTCTTAAATTGGTCCCCCGGGAAAGGGACACCCAAATAGTATAGTTGACTGACTGACTGTGGCTTCGGTTTTGTTCTTGAGGCGACGGTAAATGGGACGCATTTATTATGATTATTATTTTGGCCAGTTTGCCCGGTTGCTTCTTGGAACAAGGTACAGAATATTCGAACAAGGAAGTTGGGAGGAGTTTTGGTTTTTGTTTCCCTACTTTAACTTGACATAGTGGTTGGGGAAGTAAAATTATGCAAATAACTATCGATTTGTGGACCAATTCTTTCTAGCTATGAATAATTAGAAGAAAATCTACATAGAAATAGAGTTTGATCGAAAACAACTTGAATGCAAATGTATTTTTGATTCTATCGTGGCGTTCTATCTTTTAAAAAAAGTGTTAAAAACATTCACAAAGCGGATGCAAGTTTCAGCGGACGCACAATGGAAGTACAAAAGGTTTAAACTTTTATGATTAAATTCAAATAGAAGAAAAATCCTTTTTCCGGTTCCGCTGAGCTGATTGGCTTAGTTTAGTAACATTTACTGCTGTCGGTAAGCTGGAATATAAACTTTTTAGAAGATGAATAAATGACAAAAAAGTGCAAAAATTATAAAAATGAAAAACACAAAAACTTTAAAATGGCAAAAATGACAAAATTACAAACTGACACAAATGATAAATTAACAAATACAATCTGTAACTGTACCAAATGTATGTAGGTCAATTCTATTATTTGCTTTATCCAGCAGATGTAAAAATCTACACAAGACAAATTCAAGTTGTAACCAATTCTATCAAATTCAGATATGTTTCACCCTTAGATTACAAGTTTTTTAAAATAATTTTCTTTCTTTTAATTGTGTTTTTCTATTTCTTACAAAATAATTTCAATTAAATTTTAAATTGATCTTTTTGTTTAATCATATTGAAAGTAAACATTAAATACTACTGGTACTAATTGTACCACCTGAATTGGAAAAAGCTTCCAATACACATTTTGTTTTCAAAAATAGGGGTTACTGGTCTTTGCTATACTTAAATATTGCTCAAATCTCTACGGAGTATGTCATTTAGCCTCAGTAGCTGGACCATTACAGGAGATAGCCGAAAAAAAACAGTTCCGAGTCGTGCTTCCAAGAAATACCAGCAAGTAGTACAAATCTTGTAAGTCGTGGTGCCGGAAGCCACGAAAGGTTGACGGACCGGTACCAATGAAGGTTACCATGTCAGGAACCAGGTGGTGATTGTCGAGCCAGCAGCCACTGGAGGACTGTCGGATCGGAAAGCCAAGTAGAGGTCGTTCGGGCTGAAATCACTGGAAGGCGTCAGGCTTCAGGGAAGGCATCGAGGTGCAGGGAAAGCTTCAAACCGCAGCAAGAGGGCCAAGACCAGAAGTCAACTGGAAGGTCATCGAATTGGAGCCAGATGATGGTCGTCGGATCAGGTACCATGGAGGGTCGTTGGACCAGGAGCTAATTGGGAGGTCGTCGGACATGAAAGCCAATTGGAGGTCGCCGAGCCAGCAATCATGGAAGATCGACAGGCCGGAGCCACCGGCAGATCGTCGAGCCCGAAAGGTCATCGAGCTACAACAGGGGCGGGAGTGTCGTTGAAATGGAGGCGGCGATAGAGGTCCGGTGCGTGAGTTGAAGTGGAACAGTTCCATCTTCAGGAGTAGACGCCGGAGACTGTTGGGAGTGTTGATCGTCTCATCGTTGCTATCCATGAGGTGATAAACAACACAAACAAGATGTGTTTTTATCACAAATAAACAACTGGAAATTTAACCCTTTGAATTATATAGATGCATACACATTGGTAAGTTATAAATAAAAGCATTCACCAGCAAGTACCTAGTACAGATCTCTCAATTCAACTACCCAAGTGCGCTAAAACGCATCATGCCTCTCGTGAAACCACTGATGAAGTGGTTTACGAAACTTTTTGTATCGAAAAAGTAAAAACCGTCGAAAACATCTGTATCTTATATAGCTTTGAGCAGAGGTGATGAGTTTTGAACAGAATTATTGTTTTGTTAAAAAATGTCCTTTGACTTACTCTGGTTTTTTCACATATTCTCATTTAGCACTATAATCTTTTTTTAGAAGTGTGATACTTTTTCTCCCAGGCCAAATATATTCTGCATGCAGAAAAAATCCAAAATATGAGCGCTAATAATCGTATTAGCAGCTTTGCCTACTAGCGACACGTCTCATACGTCGCGACGCATACAGGGGTAAATGCATCTAATAACTGATTATTTGCGAACAAACGGTAAACGGTAGACATTTGATGATTTCGTAACATTTTTATATTTTTTGATGATCTATCAAATTCTTGAAAGAAAAAAGTTATTTAATTTTATGAAGAGATTAACCACCGTAATTTTTGTTTGTTACTTTGATTTATCGGCCTAGCGGTGAAAAGTGATGTCCTTTTTAGTAGGGACATCTAAAGATTATGAAATTTTTTTTTTATATAGATGGATAGAAGGTTAGAAGAAATGAAAGATGGTGAAAATGAGCGGGTAGAATTTGTCTAGAAGCATTACCATCACATACCAAATTTTTGTTCCTCACGAGCCTACTACTATGAAGTGGTAGATACAGATAGAGTTGCATCTACCACCACACATTAGTAGGCTTAGCGTGGTCCGCCCCACAAGCGAGAACTTGTTCGTCCGCACTACAAGTTCTCGCTTGTGGGGCGGACCACGCTAAGCCTACTAATGTGTGGTGGTAGATGCAACTCTATCTGTATCTACCACTTCATAGTAGTAGGCTCGTGAGGAACAAAAATTTGGTATGTGATGGTAATGCTTCTAGACAAATTCTACCCGCTCATTTTCACCATCTTTCATTTCTTCTAACCTTCTATCCATCTATATAAAAAAAAAAAAAAATTTCATAATCTTTAGATGTCCCTACTAAAAAGGACATCACTTTTCACCGCTAGGCCGATAAATCAAAGTAACGAAAAAAGTTATTTTCCACCTGGAAGCGAGATAAAAAAATTATTTCTTGAAATAATTAGTTTAGAGACTTGATGTCTTCACAAAAGTTGTAGATCTCATTATTTTAAGTAACTTTGTTAAATTAATATATCAATGGAAAGCCAATAACTTGACCAACAAAACCCACTCAAAAAATTATCCGAACTCGTCCGAACTCTTAAGGTTATAACTTACTGAAAAAAGGCATTATTTTGGATATTTTGTAGTATATTTCCTTTCTTAGTTGAAATATGTATTTGAAACGTTCCGCAAAATTGTGTGTTTCAACAATTTGAACAACTTTCTCAAATATACCAAGTTTGTAAATCGAATGCTAAAAAATATATTAAATAAAAACTCAAAATTACTTGTTAAAATGCTCGTTATTTTTAAAATGCTCGTAACTTTTATGATTTTCATGCGATCTTGATGATGTCTTTAACAAATTTGCTAAAAATAATGAGATCTACAACTTTTGTGAAGACATCAAGTCTCTAAACTAATTATTTCAAGAAATAATTTTTTATCTCCCTTCCAGGTGGAAAAATCACTTTTTTCTTTCAAGAATTTGATGAATCATCAAAAAATATAAAAATGTTGCGAAGACATCAAATGTCTACCGTTTACCGTGTGTCCGCAAATAATTTTGATCGCTTATTGGGTGCATTTACCCCTGTGTGCGACGTTGAAAATATTAACGACGCTGCGCGAGTTTCCTAGGAGACATGAAGCATGCGATTGATCATCTAAGGAAAATGCACAGTAAATAAGATAAACAATGTTCGAGTACTACATAAAAATCGCCTACTGGTCTGAAAAAAGAAAAACAAACCTGTGAATGACAGGAATTTCGCTAGTTAAAAAGCGTCGCTAGTCCTACTGTCGCTATCCGGTTTGGTGCTATACACATAATATTTCTTGCGAAGCAATATCTTGAGAGCCTCGTTCTTCAGTAAGAGCAATTTCACTGGTGTTGGGAAAAAGTGTTAGAAATTTTGACACTTACGGCACATTTTAAAATTTTGCCATGTAAAAACATTTTCAAGATCTGTGGCCTTCTAGTTTTTTTACAACACGTGTTGTATTTTCGTATGCTGTGATGCAAAAATAGCAATATTTCTATCACATACGGCTGAAATAGAAACAGTTTGTAAAAAAATACAACGCCCTAAGATCTTGAAAACATTTTTGCATGGTAAAATTTTCAAAATGTCAAAATTTCTACCACTTTCTTCCAACACCAGTAAACTTGCTCTATGAGATTCAATGATATAAAAATAAGTTCATCGCAAATCATTCTATTTGAAGATTGACCATGATTGTTTCATTGACATTTGTATGTATGTATGTATGTATGTATGAGAACCCACCAGTGGCTGATAGGTCTTTCGACCCGAGGCGGTACGGGAAGTCTCGATCGCACATTCAAATATTGTTCATGCTTAACTCATCAACAATAATTGCAGCACAACCAAGGGGTCCGTTACCACTGGCTTGGGACAGGTTTGACTCATCTTACTTCCTTCAAACTGTTCGAAACAAATAAAGAATCCTGAAAAGGTACCTGAGTAACCTAATCATGATTTTAAATTTGCCGAGATACTCCGGCTGGCTTGAACCCACAATCCATTGTATATCAGTTTTCCGATCGTTTGATGTCCTGTCCATTCCCCCCCACAAAACCCCATAATAGAGTTAAGCTATTTAACATGTAGTTATTTATATCGTTGATCATAATTTAAACTTACCACACCATCAATACAAAAGAAATTATCACGGATACTTATCTTTCTGTTGCAAACTTTTAATTTCCAGGTCACAGTAAGCGTGATTTAGACGACATTTAGACAGCCGCATGCACAGAAAAGGAAAACAACTGTTTCCAAGCCATCACAAATTTTGGATTACTGGGGTTAATATTTGAACAAACAAATGCCCACACATAGGTATTGTTTCTATACTTGAACCCTTGACTTCCCTTTTTAGCGGTGAAATACACTGCCATTTAATCATCGTACATACAAGATTCCATTTTCAAAGAGATCCTTCTTCAGGAGACCATTGCACCAGCTCCGACACAAACGTTTTTCTGTTTCAGAAGAAATGCTCTCATGAATCGCGTTAAAGTACCTCCTCTAGGCTCCTTTTTCTCAGCGGGTCAATTAAAAAAAAAGTTACAATTTTAGTTTTAAGCACCATTTTCGATTAAATCCAGGGAAGTACACACCCGAAATCGAATAGCAGTAATTTTCTTTTTGGCCAAACTATTGGCGGACTTTTCATAGAAAACAGCGACAGATTTGGGGGTAAATCACTAGTGAAAATGGCTCATTCACAAGATCACCCACGCTGGGGGAATAACTCGTTTCACTTATAACAATATCACTATCATGAAATGTATTGGTCGCCAATGTTGTTATCTTCCCTATCAAACAAAAGAAATTCGCCCGAAAACAAACTCAAAAGTAACTTTTAAAACATATTTAATGAAACATTTTACGGAGCTCGAAAAAAAACGCGTGCTGATGATGATTGTCCCAACTTATTCTACACAAATTCTACTAAATGTACTACTGTCTTCATGAAATTTTCCACATCGAGATCAGCGCACAGGTCACTTCACTATTAGGTCTCATAATTTTCACAATTTCACAAGGTTCAACTTCACAATTTTACAATTACTTTGAATTTTCGAGCAATAAAATTTTATTTTTCAGAGCTCCTGCAAACACGTCATATCTCAACCATGATTGTTTCATTGACATTTTCCTAGTAACTTTAAATTAGGCCTGGACGACAGTTACACTTTCCAGCAAGAAACGAAAACACATACCGTGACCGGCCCTAATTCTGCGCAGTCCCAAACTCTGCGCATTTTCATATTCAAACAAAAATATTTCAAGATGTGATGAACAAAATATCAATGAAACAAGCTGAATCCCTTCAGTTACTGTTTATCTTCAAAATGCTTCCAATTATTTTGAAATCTGATGAATTGTTCGCGAGAAATGGAAAAAATCAAAATAAATGTAGGAAGCAAACGTTGAAAAATGGCCGCCGTTAGCAGTACAGCTTAAGTGTTATGAAAATAAAAAGATCAAATGAAACAGTGTTAAACACAGTTAAACACAGGTTAAATCATTCTGAACATGACTGCTAAAAATTTGAGAAAAAAATGGGTTTTTAAAATCAAAACAATGATTTTACAAATGCGCAGAATTTGACACCATTTGTTTAGTTATGTTCCTAATGCGCAGAATGAAAATCACCGGAGAGAACTGATGTTAAAGCTGCAAGGAATTGAATGCAGGGAGTTAGGAGACTTTTAAATACAGTTTTCTAATAAGTTTTATGAAGATTGGGTACTCGTAAAGTTTTTGGGAGTTTCTTAGGAATCCCTTCGAAGCTATATGTGTTGTCGACAAGAAAATCTTGATTTGCGTTCTCTATCGTTTTCGCGTGTTAATCGTTCAGTCCCAACTGTACAGACTGTTCCGACGTACAGAAGCAGTTCCGGCGGGCCACAAAATCGCCCCAGCTGGGGGAACTACGCGAAGCTTCTCTCGGTTCATCCGCTCACTGGCACTCGTTGACTAACTGATACTGACTGATAGCAAGCCAAATGAAGCAGCGCGCAGTTCCCCAGCTGGGGCGATTTTGTGGCCCGCCGGCTGCTTCTGTATGTCGGAATAAGCTGCACTACACACCAACGAAACAAGTTAATTTGACCAGATCCGGCGAAGAACATGGTCGGTCAACAAATATTTGGTAAGCGAGCTGCAGGGAAAAAGCACCTGCAAGTAACACATAGCAAGTGTAAGAAATAAATAGTGAAAGAAAGTGTCACATAAGCATCAAAGATCCAAGGCTTGAATTGGCCCTTTTTCATAATTTGCAATATTTTACTAAGCGTAAAACAAGCTTTTTAATACGTTTTAATTATTTCAAATGTTTGTGTTACCAGCACGGAATGGTATATTGGTTTTATTTGGGTGCGCAGAATATGGGACATATGCGCAGAATTAGGAACAAATAGAAAATAGTGCGCAGAATAAGGGTCACCTGCATTTTTTCCAAATGTTGTAAATAATCCACATTCTTTCTTCAAAATTGAGCTCTCATTATTTTTGCCGTTAAGTTTGTTAGTTAGCCCAACTGTACACAAAATTTTGAAGAAATTCATTGAAAGGTAAATTTTTTATAACTTAAAACATTTGAAAAATCCTTAACTGCGCAGAATTAGGGCCGTTCACGGTATTACTGTGGAGAAAATAGCAGCATTCGTTCGATCGGATGATTAATATAATATAAGCTCAAACTAATTGGTCAGTTTTCATCGCAATAGAAAAATAATCGTAGTTCGAATAACTTTGAATAATCCTCTAGCAACACATACCAACTAGCAGCAAATACTGCTTCGCCAATAGCTTTTCCCATAACTAACTTCCGAAAGTTTACTCAGCAGATATCAGCTTTCTATGGTCTAAATATGTTTCTGAAACTCTGCTCAGCAAACACATTCGCATTATATCGCAGCAGGCAGCAGTCCGACGTGTTTGCTTTTGCTGATGGCTCGAAATGAACCCTGTGAAATATTTTCTGTATGTTGAGGATTCCCGCCCGCTCCAAAACAAACACATCAATATGAATGTAGCACTAGTGGATATCGTACATATGTATGAACTTCTAGTTCTTGTGTATCAATGACAGTCAGTCACCGCCTGCTGTTGGCTAAATTACGTAAGCCTCGTAAAATTATTATAGTTTTCATTTCATAAAACATCCGGACATCCGCCGTGACTCTCCTCGCGTATCTCTCAATCCCATTCAGCACCGTCGTCAGTCCGCCATGATTAAACTAACAAAAGTAGGAAATAACAAAAAGAAAGAAAAAACAAACGGAAGACCATAAAAGGACTCACCTGGTGCATCGAATAAACGGCCACAACAACCAGCACGTGCATGATGTTGTGCGAGTTGAGATAGATGTCCACGCTTCCCGGGAACCACTTTTCCGGTATGTGCATCGCTCCGATTACTCCGCCAACCGCCGATACGGCGTCCTGGAAAGGGAAGTGAAAGTTGATCCGCCATTAGAATGGACACTAATTAGTTTGAAAACATGTGACAGCTAGTGACTTTTACTGATGGGCAGGTGGTCAGTCGGGTTCATTAGTTATCCCTTTTGTCTTTTTAACGTCCCCGGTTATAGATAGCCGGAATGTAGTTGGAAAGATAACAAGCACGTAGGCTGTACCTTGACATTGTTAGTGGAAAATAAAACTTCTTACCGTACCTTCGCTTTGTCCCTTCGATAATAGGAATTTCAAAATTAAATTACGTCGGTTTTACCTTTGTCAGCCGAAGAGAAAGAGTTGAATAACCATGATTACATAAAGCATGCAAATAGCTTGGCAATCAAAACATCATGTCAAATGTAAATTTTGCCCCAGAAAACTTGAAATGGGTTTAACAATAACAAATACTGACTCATAAAAATTTCCATAAACCGCCTAAAATTGCAACATACATCAATACACACTCCATATGTATGCGATATAAAAATAAAAGTATCCTTTCGCAGCAAAACCACGGCACAGCTTTATTCCGAACACGAACACCCGCCCACACCGGGACCACAGGCTAGGAGCAGGAGTCCAATATTAAACGGATCAACAACATCATAAATTTATAATTTCTTTTCCGAACGCCCATCAGCTCGGTCATCGAAAAAAAGAACCATTCTACACCCTCCCCCACCCACAAAGCTGTGCCACTGTTGTTGTAATCATTACTCATGGAAGCGAGCCGGTAATCGATTTCGAGGCGATATGGCGTTCTCTAAGGTGTGAGGGAACACCTACCTCCAACATAGGACAACAAACCGGCCGGCGCGGTGTCCTTCCACGACCACAGCTCATTCCGATCCGAAATCATTCTCGTCGATACGTATATTTACATTGACAGACAGGTGGGCATCACATGGCACCTATGCACAGTTGGTCAATGATAACATAACGGATGTAGAGCTTTTCTTTATTTAAGTTTTCGGAATATTTTGTATTTGATATTCTCCAATGCAAATAAGAGGCAAAAAGTTGTGAGGAGAGTTCAAGTAGGCGTTGCCTTGCAAGAACGTCAAAAGGTTTGCTCCGTGAAAGTTTTTTTTTTCCAGAAATAATGAAACAATATAAAAAAACATTAATCGAACAACGAATTTAGCTGATAGTAATCGCACGAGATGTGGATATTGATCGAGGAGTACCTGCGCACACTCGGTGTATTCGAGAGACGGGTATTATTTTATGGTCAGCTACTCTGGTGGACTCTAGCACTGCTCCGAAAAGGTTGATTTTCTGGTCGCTTGAGGGTAACTAGTATCGGTTCGCTGCTATGGCGGTGTATCTCGGCAATAATAGGCCTCATACTGCACTCACGAAAACTGCAAGTTTTTGTGAATCGCTGGCAATTGGATCTCAAACGTGGAACTTCATCGCCGGCATGTGGTTACCTTTTTAATCAAGACAAGATCTTTCAATGTGCGTCCTATTTCATGGTGGGGTTTTAGGGAAACCTCTGCCTCACGGGTTTTCCGGTTAATTAATGCTGGTCGACATCCTCTGGTGGTAGCTATGGTAAAGACGAGGTGAACTGTTTTAAGACAATCCGGCTACGCGGTCGCCGTTTGCCGATGTTGTTTCCCGCTGTGATCGCTGCCGGCGAATATTGGTAAAGTCCACGAAATGCGCGAATTTATGTCGGAGTTTCAACGAGGTCAACCGGGATGGATTGACGTTGCCGACTTGAACTTCATGTTCTGCCAAATGGAAAAGCGCAGTGGGCGTAGCTGTTACGAAAATACTGGAGTTACAAACAACACTCTAAGATCTAGTATAGTCTAAACGGGAAAGAATGTACGTCTTGGTGACCGAGTGGTTAGCGTGGTAAGACGGTAATCGCTGCTCCACTGGTGGCATGGGTTCGATTTCCATCTCGGTACTCTGTGTTAAATATTAATCTTAAGGTTGGAGGTTGGAGAAAACGTACCAATAATGAATTTATTGAAAATAGTCTACCGCGCCCACAGTGCAGCTACAATTTATCCGCCCATCCACACAATTCACACCGTCAACAACACGGTGCGCCAGGTATTGTGATAATAATAATGGAAATCCGTCGCCGTATAAATTACAATAGAAGCCCGTTTTGGCTTTGATTTGAGCGGACTCAACCACCTACCCCCGCACTAAAAACCATGATGGGTCGGTGTCGGTAGCTATTTAGCCATCAGCAAAAGTCCTACATTCATACATAATTATAGGTTGGAACGTAGTGACTCTGAGAACTTACCTGCAGGAAAACGTGTGTCAGCGAGTTCGGGTCGCCCCCGCCCACCTTCGATATCCGCAGCAGGGTCAGCACGATCCGGTAGGTGAAGGGCAAAAGGAAGCAGAGCCTTCGCTGCCACGGCGAGCAGGCCGTCATTGCCTAGAGGGAGTCAAGAGCGAGGAAAAAAGCAGAACAGGAAACAGAATAAGAATCTAAAGGGTGGTACGACAATAACGGATTCGTGCCCAGTCAGTCGGTCAACAACGGCACGACCGACCGCCTGGCTTGGGGTATATTTTTTCTGCATGAATAAAATAACAGACGTGTTGTGTGTTAAGGGTGAAGTTACTACACCTGGGAACGGTGTGAGGCTTTTTTTAGTTTTTTTTTCTGGGGTACGATACGAGCATTCTAGAGCTGTCCCACTTGAGATGAGTCCTTTGACAGTTTCCACATGAAGCATGTATGATGCTTCGCTCTGGGAATAAACTGATCACAACAACAGTAGATTCCAAATCTGATACCGGCTTACAATGTGTTGGAATTTAAAAATCAAGGATTGGCGTCCTTTCATGAATAAATAAGGAAACTAAATGTAGCCGACAGAAACAGTCTATTCCTTGAAATAATAATATAAACCAATATGAGAACTACCACTAAGGTATGGCTAAAATTTAATCTTTGAATCTCAAAAACCGGCCATTTTAGGGTGGCTCAAAGAGGGGTGTATTTTCGAAATGAAAACCTAGGGGCTGAAATCTTTCCAGAGCCTGCCAGTTAACCCACAAATGACAAAAAAATCAAATAAGACAAAATAGACAAAAATGAAAAAAGACAGAAATTTAAAAAAAATTGACGAGCCAAACATGAATAAAATAACAAAAAAGAAAAAAGTGACAAAAATGACAAAATTGACAAAAATGACAAAATTGAAAAAATTGACAAAAATGAAAAAAAAATAACAAAAATTACGAAATTACCAAAATGACAAAAATGACAAAAATGACAAAAATGACAAAAATGACAAAAATGACAAAAATGACAAAAATGACAAAAATGACAAAAATGACAAAAATGACAAAAATGACAAAAATGACAAAAATGACAAAAATGACAAAAATGACAAAAATGACAAAAATGACAAAAATGACAAAAATGACAAAAATGACAAAAATGACAAAAATGACAAAAACGACAAAAATGACAAGAATGACCAGAACGACAGAACTGAAAAAAATGACAAAAATTACAAAAATTACAAAAATGACAAAAATGTCAAAAATGACAAAAATGATGAAAAATGACAAAAATGACAAAAATGACAAAAATGACAAAAATGACAAAAATGACAAAAATGACAAAAATGACAAAAATGACAAAAATGACAAAAATGACAAAAATGACAAAAATGACAAAAATGACAAAAATGACAAAAATGACAAAAATGACAAAAATGTCAAAAAATTACAAAAATGACCAAAAATGACAAAAATTACAAAAATTAAAAGCTAGGCAAAATGGACAAAAATGACAAACATTACAAAAATGATCAAAGTGACCAAAATGACAAAAATGGCAAAATTGACAAAAATGGACAAAAATGACAAAAATGATCAAAATGACAAAATGGTAGAAATGACAAAGATGACAAAAATAAAATAAAAATGTAATAATGACAAAAATGACAAAAATGACAAAAATGACACAAAAATTACAAAAATGACCAAATTGAGAAAAGTGCAAAAAATTACAAAAATAACAAAATTGACAAAAATGACAAAAATGGCAAAATGACAAAAATGACACAAATGATAAAAATATCAAAAACGACCAAAATGACAAAAAAGGCCAAAATGACCAAAATGACCAAAATGGTAAAATTACAAAACTGAAAATTACAAAATTTTGTCACTCTTGAAAATGCTACTCAGAGTGTTTATGGTTGTGCAATCTAACTGCCATTGTGAATTCCTAAAATTTACTTCAAAGTTTGCAAATATTCAGCATATTTAGTCTAATACTAAACGCGTCTATTCGTTGGGCTAAATTTTAGAAAATTCAAAATATAAATCTTTTATGAGACAGGTTATAACAACTTACCTTATAAAGACCCCAGATGCACAGCATCGAGTACGATATTATGATAAACCATTTTAGGGGCCAACTGAGGCAATAAACGGTTGCCGTTACCATAGGAAGAGCACCTGAAAAGGACGAATTTCTTGATTTAACACTCGTTTCAAGTTTAAGCGTAAAATTATGACAATAAAACCAAAATCAATATTCCATAAATCTTAAGATTATATCGACCTTCTATCAACACAAAAGGAACCTTTCAAAATCGAATCTCAATGGATCCTTTCGGAAGCTTTCAACAAGCCATTGTTGTTGTTCCATTATTATTGGGCTCGAAAAGCCCCAGCGGGAAACTGGCTCACTTTGATTGATAGACAAACAATAGGCCAACAAAAGGCGCAAACACAAACAGGCAAACATTACTAATATAGAAAAAACACGGTCATCGAACAGAGAAAAACTCACAAAATTTATAGATTTATTTATTTATATCCGCTAGACAAACTTGAAATAGGATAACAGAAGGAAAAAGGAGATTGAAACACCAAATGCCCCATCAACGAGCCGGGAACACGGACGGCGACATAAAACATTTATTCAATTTGAAGAGCTCAAGACGAAAAAAAGACCATCGAAGAAGTTAGCTTTCGTCGGCGTCGTCGTCGTTCCTTCCTACACATTGCCTACACTTTTGATGGGCTCTTTTTTTATCCTCGGTAAATGGCTCCACCAACTCGGTCGGTGTGCTCCAAAGGCGAACTTCTAATGGGATTGCCCCATCCTTCCCTGGCAGGCAGGCAGTGTTTTTTGAAGAAACCTCACACTCCCAACTACCTAGTACGTTCATTGGAATTTCGATGGCTTTCCACCTCCCCAACTCTTCGATGTCTTACAATATCTTTGCGATGGAACCGACGACAAATGGCGGAAATGTGGCTATCGAGACGAATGTCAACTGCTGTAGGGCAACCATATCGGGGCGGAAAACATCTACCCCAAGGGTGTTACTAGGAAAATAAATGGCCCCCAGCTTTCCATTGTTTACCTTCGGTTGCTAACTTTGTGCAAAAAGGTGAACAAACAATGCAATGGAAGGAAAGGTTTTCTTAAACAACTCCAAGGAATGACCATGAAAAGCTAGTACCTGTTTTCATGGAAATGTAAAAAAATAACCACTACACAGCAAAAATTATTTCCTGTAAAATTACGCAAATTTCCTGTAACAAAAAGAGCAGGACATTTACCGTAACTTTACAGGTCGAAAAACAAATTACGTGACATTTAATTTTTAGTGTACAACTTTTTTACAGGACATTTGCTGTAATAATAAATGAATCTTTGTTAATTTCTAAGAAAAACAATTTAAAATTAGAGGTTTTGTTAATTACGCGATGTCAGTAGATCGGCGACAAAAGAAGCTCGTGTTGCATTTCTTCGGGCTTGAAGAGTATCTATGTCTATAAGACGACATCCATGTTCGTAGCTTGGCATGTGGAACGGGTCTTGCCAGTTAAGGTGTCTGAGGGCATAACGCAAAAAGCGCCTCTGGATAGCCTCGGGCCGCTCATTACCGTTCTGGTAGTAAGGACCAGAGCTGGGAAAAATTGACAGAGTTAAAGATGGCTACTGTTTTTTTTCCAATCATTATCACTTTCCAAAACTTCAACTAAAGCATGAATCACTACAAATTTGGACGCATTAAAAAGGGTCTATCTCGGAGCTATGTAAACGAAATAAAAATGTTTTGTGCTCAAATTGTAGGGTTTTTACTGCACTTTTGAGGAAAAATAATAAAAAAAATATTCCGATGATGTTTTGATGAAATTTCGTACTTTTCGTCGAGAACCACTCATGTAAGTTTGGACACCCTATTCACTGACCTCAGCGGCCATTCACTGCCCTCAGCGGCCATTTTGTTCCACAATCTCTTCACCTCTGTTGCATTTCGAGTCGTCCTACCATTCATCTTCATCTTCTGATTAACAATTGCCCAAAATTTTTCGATAGGGCGGAATTGAGGGCAGTCGATAGGGCAGAATTGAGTGACGTCCTTTTCGACAAAATCCTCCAGTTGGCCCACCACTGTAGTACCTTTTCGCTGTAGTGGCAGCTATCCAAATCTAGCGAAAACTTTACTGGTTCTTTGTGAGATCTAATAAAAGGAAAAAAACATTTTTCAGGCACTCCTCCTTGTACATTTCGGAGTCCATGGTCTTGTTTTTCACAAAAAAAACCGGGGTTTTTCGGCCGCAGCTCCAAATATCTTGCCAGATCAAACACTTTTCTGCAAAATTATTCGAAAAACGAATTTGAACTTGATGGAGACATCACTCCGAACAGTGGTTTGTAAAATTTTTGGTCAGGAAGCCTCCCAAAATCAGATTTCGCGATTTTTGAACCAGACCACATCAGGTTTTTTAACGTGGGTGTCCAAAATTAATTTTCGTCTCGCGGCTTCTATCACGTGTAACTTTTTTGGAACAAAACCAATCGTAATGAAATTTTCAGCACTCATAGAGGAAACATTTCCGAACAAAGTACATACTGTCAAAAAATTCCAGATCCGACAACTAGGAGCGCTATGGAATAATAAACAGTGCGTCCAAATTTCTGATGATCCATGCTTTATGCACCGAGCCACAGTCAGCGATCATCCAGGCTGATAATCCTCTTTGTTTGATTCTCAATGAAATCTAGCATAGTAAATATTTAATATCATTGGTTTCCATTGAAATGATAGCCTGCAAAAATTTCCCTTACATGCCGGTTGTTGATATTTATAGGTTGTTATTTCTCATCTAACCTGGCAACAGCGAAATCTACATATTATTGTTATATAGTCGAGCTGCTAACTAGATAGCCCATAAAACGACTGCAACATGTTTCAGAGAGCAAGGATTTTCCCGCCTTTTTATCTCCTATTCTATTTTAACGCACAGTCACGTGTGCATGAATGTAAACCCGAGTTTTACTGAATATCACGGTACTCATTTTCTGTGATAATTAATGACCGTAAAATGTCAATCACAAACTGAGTAGCACGTTGACATACGTTTGCTCGCTAAATCTCAGCAACTGACTCCGTCACTACAGTTAAGAAAGTCATTGCGTATGGGTCGAAGCTATCAACGAAAACGCTCTAGACTGATATACCACATGTTATGATGGCATGCTTTGGGTTAAAAAAAATAATGATGATTTCTATCTAGCTGGCATTTTCGTTAAATGTCAGTTGTTAACAATCACCATTACCAGCTCTGGTAAGGACACCAGACAGCTGAGGCGTATTCGAGGATGGATCGAACTATGCTGCAATACAGTTGTTAAAAATAAAAATAAAAAGGTTTTGTATAAAATAAATATGACAGATGGCCGATTTGTATCTCTCTAGCGGAAAACTATGTAGGAGGTGATCCATTGACGGGCAATTTTCTAGAAACTGGCGTTGTCAAGGTGACGAGTAGTGTTGGAATCGAAGATCGCTGAAGCCGCTTGCCAAAATTCTGGCCTTCTGATCTTAACTCCAGGGCCAGAGCTGTTGTGGAGTGGTGACCGGCTGTACACTTCCGCAATCCTACGCAATAAATGGCATAGACATTAAACTGGAAAAAACCTGAACAATATTTAGATGGCGCTGATTCCAACTAACGCATGAAATTCGGCAAGGCGATGACCGTAAGAGCAAGTTCACTGGTGTTGGGAAAAAGTGGAAGAAATTTTGACACTTGTAGCACATTTTGAAAATTTTACCATGCTAAAATGTATTCAAGATCTTTGGGCGTATTATTTTTTTACAGCACTGTTTCTATTTCAGCCGTATGTGATAGGAATATTGCTATTTTTGCATCACAGCATGCGAAACTACAACACGTGTTGTTAAAAAACTTGAAGGCCACAGATCTTGAAAATGTTTTGGCATGGCAAAATTTTCAAAATTGGCTAAAAGTGTCAAAATTTCTACAACTTTTTTCCCAACACCAGTGAACTTGCTCTAAGAGTAAACGGATTACAAGCTATTAAAAATTATCAAGAAGGTAGCCCCGGGATCCGAAGAAGAACGATAAGCTAAAGATACCTCTGTGATGTTTCCAAACCCCGCAAAGCTTCGCCGTGACTGCTAACCAGTACCTTTCGCACTGAGGCAATCGTCAACGCTTGGTGGTCCATGTGCCATCCTAATATTTATCTTCTTTGCTCTCACGCCTAACAGATTTAGTATGAGAGTCACATTAGCAAGCAATATTGAGCAATCGCTGGGACAACTGACTTTTCTACGAAGCAATCAGGTCACTTGTACGGCATTCTCGAGAGGAACTGTGAAAATGGCCGGCTCGAGATTCCACATTCCAAAGTTGGAGGTGTTCTGAAAACTGTCTGACCTAACTTTCGCTACAGTACATCCAACAAAGGAGAGCTCAAGTGAGTGAGGTACAGATGTAGCTGCAGAATTCGTCCTTATCAGCATCTCTAAGGTACGAAGAAATAGTTCTTGTGTTTCAACGATAATCCATGCGTGGACTGGACAACCATTTTGTCGTGGGATAATTCGTGAGAAATTCATCTCTACAACACTCAGTGCAATCTTTCGCTAGCTATTTAGCCCCTGGATATTTCTGGACTTAAGGCTTGTTGAGAAGGTTTCTCAGTACTGCTAAGTAAGTGCTGTGGTTTTTTATTTTTTCTCGTTGAATCGGAGCGCGTGAAAACCATAAATAGTCACGGATCCGTTTAAAACCATCTGTGAGTGGGTGAGTAATATTTGATTACCCCATCTTTCCTGTGGATATTGACGTCGTCGAAGAGTGCACCGGATAGGTCGTAGTTGCTGAAGACATGTTTGCCAGCATGCTTGCTGAAGATATCTTTGGGCGCTGGAAAAAGATAGTTCGAACCTTATCTGGACGCCAGGTTATTTGACGTAAGAAGAGCTGCTCAGTCGGTAGGTGTGATGATATTCAAACGTTGCCAACTTTGGTTGTAGATCAGTCGAAAGATTTTGAATTATTCACCTAATTCTGTCCTGGCCAATAACGTTTAGATTTTTAACCAAAGTTGTGCAGACCGGTTTAGCCTTCCGTAGTGGAACCACCGGATCACTTGACCGTGTCTGGCCGGGAAAACTACGCGCTGTCGTGCTTAGCTCGCTCACCCGCTCGCACTCGCTGACTGACTGACTGACTCGGGTACACGCTCGTGTGGGGTGACCAAGTGTGGGTTCAATCCATACACACATCCCCTTCCTATCCCAAACAAATTATTTAAAAAAAACCCTGATAGCTAAAATATTTGTCGTTTGATATGCAACAAGCTTGACCATAAAAGGATCTAAGCACAAGAAAATTTAGCAAGTATAATCTAGGATCACACGCCAATTGGATCATAATGATCTTAAACCTTTTCGCTCGATAATTGTTGTATTGTTTAGTTCTAATACAACAATCTTTTAGTTTGTTTAATACACGGATTCGTTCATCTTTATGAGGGAAAAAATCAACAAATATTGGGAAGCTTTTGTTGCTATCGTGACATTTTTTTCCTATGCAATTTATTTTAGATAAAATACACCGTTTCAGGAAATTTTGAACTCGTTCTTGTGCCCAATTATAATTTTCTATGCAAAGTACAATTACTCGCTCTCCAAGCATATTGTATTTATAAATTCAAATATCAGTAAGTTAATTTTTTTAAATATATTCACAACAAGCTGCCCTTTTAGCCCCTTCTATTGTATACAAATAAAATGTTTAGATTGATTCGTATTTTTTCATTTCAAGAGACATTCTTAACTCGCTATGTTTGGGCTTTTAGAGTAAAGGCCAAGCTCATCCATGTTTCTGCGGTTAGCGGTTTCTTCTCTTCTTTTTAAGTTTAAAACTGCTTGAAGTGTTCTATCTAATCGTTAAAGTGGTTCAAATCATATTAAATTCACTATAAAATTTCGAATTGTTCTATCGAATTCACCTTATGATGTATTCTTATATCAAGATTTTCTAACGATTCGTTTGACATGAATCCGACACAATGTTGCAGCTTCCCTTTCACATCTGTTTTTGTCCTTTTATCCATATCCGCTTCCAGATTTAAGGTTTTTCTCTCAATTCACTTAATATTTAAAATTATTTTTGCAAAGTTTTCTTATCTTGATACGCTCCATATTCTTTCTTATCTCAAACTGTCATGTCAACACGAATTGCCAAAGTTTCTGGCCATTCAGTCTACTTGGTTAAAATGAAACATTTTAACTACTAGGGTAACGGACTTATTTTGAATACACCTATATTTACGCAACTTTATTTCTCATTATTTCCGTAGGCATTGCTTCGGAAAAAACTGAGTGATACCGTTGCTTCGTAGTTTGTGACTCTTATTTATTTTATTAATGATAAATTTCTACCACTCTACATGATATCATGTTTTTTTTAAAGTTGTTTCTCTCCATTACTTAATATTTTATTTTCACCAATTTTTTCTTGTTTTATCGTGATCTTTCAATAACTTTTTGAAAGCTGTCCTTTGAATCTACTTCACTTCAATAAAATCCATAGACTTTCAAAAGTAATTTCTTTCAAGCAGTCCTCACATCACACTTGAGTTTTCCATCTCTATAAACTGTCCCCTCAATTCAATGATTTTTTAAAAATAAAAATTGAGCTTTCCTCTGTTACAGTTGATTTTTAGAACTTTATTTATGGTGTGATTTGAGCAAAGTACAGTTAAAAAACCCAACCCTAATCAAAAATAAATCAACTTGTTCGACCAGATTTGGCCCACTGTATCGAACTTATTTTTGATAAAACCCGACAGCCCATAGTTCCCGGAAAAACGAAAAAAAAATTCTGGTACTGTCATCAAAAATTTCCGGACGTGAGTTTTTGGGAAAGAAATGAAAAAAGAAAAGTGTGGTGCTCGGTCGAGTGCGGAGGCTTTGAGCCGGCGGGTCGGGAGAAAGGTTTGCTCCGCATCCCCACGGAGGACAGAAGCGGCGATCGTGGCACAGATGGCCACTCCATCATCGCCGACTTCGGAGCCCATGGCAATCAACAGTTCCAGCATCATCCGGCACGGCAATGTCGTGCGTCTCCATCGGGGCGATGCAAGCCACACCTCCGGCTGCTCCGTGCTGCACCAGCAGCAAAAACAACAACTCCAGCAACAACATCCGCACGGTAATGTTATGCGTCGGCATCGGGGCAATACCCACCACACCTCCGACTGCTCCGTGCTGCACCATCAGCAGAACAACACCAACGCCAGCAGCAGAACAACAACAACTCCAACAACAGCATCACCGGGCCGTCGAGTGTTTCGGAGGCAACTACGAGGCAGACAGTGGGACCATGCATGGTTCCCAGTAAGGTGCCAGTCGGACGAGAGCCGTAAGTTGAACTCAAAAGAAACCACACTCTAAAAATGACCAGAATTGTCGGGAGATTGGGTGGGTGAATTAAAAAGTGGCCATTAGAAAATTTTAAATTGTGTTCTCGTTTTTTCATTTGTGGCGACGACCATAAAAACCCTCCTGTTACACCTCTCAATCTGCTTGATTAGCGTCATCTCAACTACTTTCGTTTTTTCCCCATTTATTTCAAGCTGTCCTCTCAACTCGTTATTAGTGTTATTCAATTTCTATTAAGCTGTCTTCTCGACTCACTTGTTGGTGTTTTTTCTCCAATTTCTGTCAAGCTGTCCTCTCAACTCGCTTATTGGTGTTTTTTCAATTTCTATCAAGCTGTCCTCTCAACTCGCTTATTGGTGTTATTCAATTTCTATCAAGCTGTCCTCTCAACCCGCTTGATCACCAAGCTGTCCTCTCAACTCGCTTATTGGTGTTATTCAATTTCTATCAAGCTGTCCTCTCAACCCGCTTGATCACCAAGCTGTCCTCTCAGCTCGCTTATTGGTGTTTTTTCAATTTCTTTTAAGCTGTCCTCTCAACTCGCTTGAATAATATTATATCACCAAACAGTCTTCCGAATACGCTAGCTGGTGATTTAATTTTAAAAAATTTACCTGTTTTTCATTTATTTTTCATTATATTTTCTTTTTTTGAACAGCATTTCATCACATTTGAAATAAAGTCTGATTCACTTTTGGACTTTAAATATCAAAACTCCTTAATTTTTTTCAACTTTTGGTAGAATTTTCTAAGCGTGTGTAACTTTGTCGATGTTTGTTTTTATTCGGCTCGATTTTTCTCCCAAACTTTGTAACAAAACACAATTTGATTGGCAAATACCTGCCACGGTCGCCAAATGTGCAGACCGGTTTAGCCTTCCGTAGTGGAACCGGTCTGCACACCGCCGATGGCAAGCCATCGCAAGGACTTGCAAGTCAAGTGTTTGGCAATCAGATAGTTAAATGGAACCTGACCACTTTCCGCCATTAATGAAGTTATTGGGCTGGTACAGAAGGCAGAGCTAATGGTTCTAATGGAGTTGTTGTATAAGGGTTCAAGTTTTTCGTAGAGAAGTGGACCTGCTCGACTTACGAAGCCTATACCATAGAGGGTAGACGGCAGTAGCCATCCATGTAAGAACCGTGAGAGTGAATCTCGATTTGCCATACTAGGTGATTTACTAAGGATGCGGAGTAAGTTGATTTTGTTAGTAGCGTTTTTTCTAATTTGGTCAAGATGAACTCTAAATGAAAGGCGATCGTCAATCCAAACCCCAAGAAGACGGGTGGAGTGGACTAGTGGAATGGTTTGGTCAAAAATTTTTACCGGAGGGAGTTTTTGGAGTTTCTTTCTATTGGGACCAAGGTGCAGAAGTTTGGATTTGTCTGGGGAGAAAATAAATCCGACTGTCGGTGCCCAATTTGCTACAATGTCTAAAGCTGATTGTAATCTCTTACGAGTAAGACGGGCAAAAGGAGACGTTGATATCAGAAGGATATCATCAGCATAGACGAGGATTTTGATATTATTTGGAATGATTTGGAATATGGAATTAATGGCAATAAGGAAGAGAGTTGGAGAGATCACTGATCCCTGTGGGACACCTGAGAAGATAGGTTTCGGGTTGGATAAGGTAGCATTGACAATGACCTGGATCGTGCGGTTCGAAAGAAAACTGTGGATGTACTGGTACACGCTCGTGTGGGGTGACCAAGTGTGGGTTCAATCCATACACACAGAAGTGATAGACTATTTTCTTCTTCATTTATAGCAAAACATGCCCATTGTTGTGAAGTGCAACTTTACTGAAGGAAGTTTATAGTTATAACTGCAATATTGGCCATCCTAACGTACATACTTTTCAAGTAATCAAGTAATAAAATATTAAAAAAATTTCGAAATCTCTTAACGCTTACGCCATTCAAGAGAAGAGCTTGAGGATCTTGTTATACTTCTAACTGTTTGATCGTTTAATCTTTGGCGCAAACTTCGATAAGTTTAATGGCAAACTGAACTCCTCAAAGATAATTTGTTGTTTCATATTTTAAAAATTCTGGTAACCGCTTCAAAAGTGTTTCCCGAGAAATGTGCAAGGAGCCAAAGCGGACTACTGCGACCTTGCCTGCCAACACTGCAGGAATGCTTCGGCCAAGGCGGGTAAAGGTAGGTGTGTTCTTATACCAATGCACGGAATCGTCCATCTTGTGACAGGCAATCGTAATCGTAGGCATGGTAGGCGAACAATTCGCTGTCAAAAAGCGCACCGTCTCCACCCCCCACCAATGAGAAACTTTTGGTACCCCTTGCCTACTTTTCCTCAGTATGCACCCACCCTACTGGAGGCACTCTGGCTTCGGCGTTCCAAATTGGTCTGTCTTCCATCGTCGTCGATAGCGCCGTCGCTAGAACGAATCGTTTTTCCTTCTCCCATCCCATGTCTATTTATGCATTGTGGTGGATCACATTCCAGGGACCACGTGTTTCCGATGGCGCGTCCTTCCTCCCTTGATGAATGGGGAATGAGTAGGAAGGAGTATGTTTCCTAAGCACGATAAACAGCGCTGGTGGTTCGGGAAACAATTTTCGGTATGTCAGAGAGACGTTCGTCTGGCTGGTTGGCTTTTATTGGATCTGGCAGAGCAAGATTGTGACAGGAAAACATTCCAAAACTTTTGCATATATGTACATAGGTATACTCAGTTACCCAGAAATGGTCATCTGAACCTAATGGGATGTCGCTTTGGAGTTTCAAAACACATGGTGGGTAGCCATTTGAAGTGACCCAGCAAGTCTCGTTCTCTAGAGTGGGTTGTGCTAGGCAAAATATGACTACGTAGTCCTATCCAAACGAAAGAACTGTACATAAAAAACCTTTCATTTTTAATTTCGGACGATTGTTTGATGAGGATACCTAACTTATTAGAAGAGCGTTCCAAGTTCTGAGACATGCAAAATTTAGCAATGAAATCAAAGAAAAGCTTTATTTCGATAAATTAATATGTTGAAAAGAATGTTCACAAATATCAAAATTGATACAAGCGAAACCCGAATTCAAAAGAAGAAACGATACAACCCTTTTGAAGACAAACATAAAAGTAGCAAACTTCTACTGGTAGCAAAATACGCTTTGGTTTCCGACGAGTGATTTCCCCGAGTGTGATTACAAGACATAACATCCATCGTTTCCAGATGGCTGAGCTTTCGAAACAATTCCCTTTTATTCCAATTTGGGTAGCAAGGTGCGGTGGAACATTTCGATAGCCCAACCATTCTTGTGTGTGGGTTCTGTTACACTATGATGGCTGTTGCTTGCTTAGTACCGGGATAAGTTTCGGATTGTAACTGGCCCGCAATAGAATTATACCACCCGACGCGGGAGCTTTTTGTCAGGTGGAATTACATCCGAAACCTACCGCAAATTCGTTATTTGTTGAACAACTCTGGGGAAACATCACCCACACGTGAGCCACAATTCAATACAGTACGAGTACAACTACAATAGGGATTAACTCACCGAAACTTTGACTAATCCATATCCCGAGCATGTCCAGCTGCAGCAACCGGTAGTAGATTCCTTCTCCCCGTTCCAGATTCATAAACAAATGGTACACGAAGCTGCCGCACCAGGGCGCAACAGAACCGACCAGATGGCACCACGAGAGAAAGCGGTACTCCTTCTCCCATGGCATCATTGCCGGAACTGTTGCCAGTATGTACACGATTGGAATGCCTGTGGAGCGAAGAAGAGAGAAGAAAGAATATGATCAGATTATAGTTGACAGTCAGAAAGATACCGGAAGTTGTGTGCGGTGTTATGCCTTTTAGTGGCTATATAGCTCGAATGTTGCCGCCGTAGAACAGGGGGAACTCAATTATCTTCGTTCTGAAATGGATGCGAGGCCCCAGTATCCGGTTTGTTTCTTGAAGACGACTTCCATAAAGTTTTGTTGTTTGGCTTCGCTATTCCGATGTTTGTCAAAGTTAGACAAATTTTATTAAGTAATACGGTGCTTTTTGAGACAGGCTGTAAACTGTTTATCGTGCCGAAATGTGAATTGAATTAGTTTTTCGATGTTGTACTACGTTTTACTATAGAGCCTTTTTTGGAAATGTGACTAGCAAGTAAGCCGAATATTTTAAATTACAAAAATTACTAAAACAACAAAAATTACATAAATTATAAATTACTGAAATCGTAAAATAAAAAAAATACTAAAACCACAAAAAGTACCAAAAACATTAACAATTAGCTAAATAATCAAGATCAGTTTTTGGAATTCGACTTGGCTAATGTCGTTGCCACCCCAATATCTCTAGAATGTTTCATACGTAATTTTTAAACTTTCTGTAGAAAAATCACATCTGAACATTTAGTAGAATTGGGCTTTAGAGAATTACTTTTTTCTAACGATGTCTTAGAATTCCTAAACTTTATTTTATTCCATCCGGCCCACATTCATCTCACATGATTAGGAGTAGGTACATTTGACAGATGCGTCCATCAGCCTACCTCAACCATTGATCGTGGTCGTCATCGGTCGATGATAAGTATAGCAACCACCCACCCACGCTCAATTATTGCGGCCACCATATCGGAAATAATAGCCATTTGTCAAAAAGATAAATTTATCCCAAAATCGTTCTGCTCGGAAATTCATTTTTCCTTCACTTGCCATATCCATGGTCTAACGTTTTGTTGCATTTCTCTTTTAGCCACTCAGTGCTGTGTACAGCTTCTACTTGAACGAAAAATAAACGGCTGTTGACAATAGCTAAATCGAAGTTGGCCGGCCAAAACTTTCCCAAACTCCAACAACACACATCGACGTCATTCAACATGGCAGCTCCAGTTTTGCGAAGCGAAGCAGCCTTCTTAGATTGTGTCACGTTTTCCGTGTATAACACTCAGCAGCTGGATACTTAATGTTTATAAGTAGACAGTATGGTTCACGTTCAAGTGCATCAACAAAATGCGGCGGAATCGGTTGGGGGTGGTCATATTTCTTAAAGTGGGTAGTTGAGTTGGTACACAATCCTGGTTCCAGTTCGTGCAATAGAAGAGAACACCATAAAGTGCCGTCTGAGTAGTCGCATGACAAAACCATTCCCCGTAGAAAGGTTGTTGTTCATATTGCTTCGTTTGATTTTTTTTCTTTTTTTTTAGGGGGAGCATAGTCGACGAAAACGGAAATAAGGAAACCCGAACGTCATCGATTCCGACAGTTCGGTTGTCACGTAAAATTAACGTCCTCCCGGTGAACCACAATTGCTTGGGCAAGTCCGGAAACGGATTACCACTACTTTCTGTCCGCCGAAGGGTCGCCAGGGTAAAACCTCCATGGGGTTGGTAAGTTTTTAGATTGGTTCCCAATGGAAATGCAGCCGTTACTCCATGATTGCCAACGTTTACGCTCGATCAATAATGTATTATTATGTGTGATTGTTTATTGAAAAGTCATTATGGGTCGTTTCGTTTCTTTAGCGACCAGCAGTAGGGGTTGACATCGTAAAACCGTATTGGCAGGACGAACAGTGTATGATGGAATTATGGTCAATGAAACTTCGCCAAGAGTTTTGTCAAACAGTCAGTTGGGTTTCATCTGTGGCTGGATGGCGTTGTGACAATGGGACTTCATTCCTTTATTATATGTCTCATAATGTGAAACATATAATATATTGTATTACTGTTTGGTAAAGGAAAGAGTGACAGGAAAAAAAACTGATTAGGACACAAATCAGGCAAAGGTGGTTTGTTTTTATTTCGGCAGAAAAATGAGCTAAATAAATTTTATCTAACTACGCATAAGACATCAATTTCTCCTTTTGGACCTCTCTAGGAACGACAAAAGTCCAAAAGTTGATTTAGCTTATATATTTCATATTTTTACCGAATCAAAGCAATCGAAAGATTCTCTTTAATTCAACCACAGTATCGTGGTTGAATTAATGGGAATCTTTCGATTGCTTTGATTCAGTAGAATAATTCAACCAAGTAGGCTCACAACAAATATTAGAGTTCATATTTGTAGATTAATGTGTGAAATTTGAAATTCATACTTTATTATGATTTGCTATACAAGTTCTTCCGTTTATGCTTCAATTTAATTTATGCTTCATTTGTATGTTTGGCTCCATTTGCTTGATTTGTTACTACTTCTTGTTAAGGGGGGGGTAGGGTCTAAAACTTTCAAAAAATCGTTTTTTTTATTTTTTTATTTTCTTATTGTAAAACATTTCAAGAATGTTGGGTCAAATTTTCAAGTCAATTGAAGCAAAATTGTAGAAGTTATAGGCCTTTATCTCCTCCTATCTAATACTGCAAGAAAGCAAGAGCAGAAACTTCAAACGCGTTTTTCTCGAAAGCACATTTTTAAAGTCCGTGGACATCGTCATTTGAAAACGTCTTATCCGATTCTTCTCAAATTTGGAACATACCTTCTACATATAAAATACCAGACCCCAACGTTTTTCTTTTTTGTTTTTTTTTACTTTGGGGAGATTTTACAGGTGAAAAATGGCGGATTTTTTCGTGAAAAATCGTAGTTTTTACTTCAAACAGCCACAAAAATTTCATAAAAAATTTTTTAAGTTAAATAAAAACGTTGGGGTCCAGAAAAACATCTATTAAAAATATTTTGCTCTGATTTTTTTACTTCAGATGATTCTGTGCTGAGATACAGTGGCCACCGCAAATCCTGTTTTCTAAAAGGCATCCTCGAAAGTGCTCCGTCACCGGCTCTATTTTCAATATTTTTCTACGAAAAAATTACTAAATGTTCTTTTAACAATGCTTTGTATAATGCAAAAAATTTGAATACAATTGTTTGAACGGTAGCTCTAGAAAAAAAAAATCGTGAAAATGGTGTTTTTTTATACCCGTTAGACCCTACCCTCCCCTTAAGTTCCAAAGCCCTGAAAGAAGAAAGAAGGCTCGAAAAGTCATAGAAATACATGTTGTTCGTACCATTATACACTACCAAGCCAAATTCAGTTTCATTTTCTTTCATTAGTTCTACAACCTGCGTTAGAAAGGTTAATTCGTAGTTGAAGCAAAATAAGTAATATGAATTTCGAATGAATTTCGGAAGCTATTTCGATCAAAAAGAAATAAAAAAATTAATAAAGTAGAGAGGACAGCTTGAAATTGGAAGGCGAAATGAGAGACAGCCTAAACGTATTGATGAAAAAAGATTAATCGTGGTGAGAGGATAGAATGAAATAAATTTGAAAACAAACAGCAATAAGCGAGTAAGAGGACAGCATGATGAAAGTAAGCTTGCCGAAAAAAAATTTGTGTTTTTGACAAAAAAAAATCTGAAATTTTTTGATTCGACTCCAAAATTCTTTCGCGGTTTTCTGTGGTGGTGTTTTAAAAAATTTGATTGAAAACGCACTTCAAACATCCATAAATTTTTCCATTTTTACAATTTTCTTCGAAAAAATTAACTCTTTCAAACATTTTTATGAATTAGAAGTCAGAATCTTTCGTCAAAAGTAACCTTTTATATTTATAACTCTGAAAATATGTGACAGATTGTATGACAAAAGTTTGCTTGAAATTCTGTAAAATTCTAGATTTTTCTATGATTTCGGCAACCTTGGTTGAAATAAATTTAAAAAAAACACCAATAAGCGAGTTGAGAGTAAAGCTTGAAATAATTTTTTTAAAATTAAAAAAAAAACACCAATGAGTGGCTTGAGAGAACAGCTTGGTGATCAAACGGGTTGAGAGGACTGCTTGAAATAAATCGGAAACACCAAAAAGTGAGTTGAGAGGCAGTTCGGTGATCAAACTGGTTGAGAGGACTGCTTGAAATAAATCGAACACACCAATAAGTGAGTGGAGATGACAGCTTGGTGACCGAGCTGGTTGAGAGGACAGCTTGAAATAAATTTAAAAAAAAAATTTAAAAAAAACACCAATGAGTGGATTGAGAGAATAGCTTGGTGATCAAACGGGTTGAGAGGACTGCTTGAAATAAACCGAATACACCAATAAGTGAGTTGAGAGGCAGTTCGGTTATCAAACCGGTTGAGAGGACTGCTTAAAATAATTTGAAAACATCAATAAGTGAGTTTAGATGAAAGCTTGGTGATCAAACGGGTTGAGAAGACAGCTTGAAATAAATTTCAAAAACACCAATAAGCGAGTTGAGAGGACAGCTAGCTGATCATGCAGGTTGAGAGTACAACTTGAAATAAATTTAGAAAAAAAAACACCAATAAGCGAGTTGAGTGGACAGCTTGGTGATCAAGCTGGTGGAGAAGACAGCTTGCAATAAATAAAAAAAAACGCGAATAAGCGAGTTGAGATGACAGCTTGGTGATTAGGCAGGTTGAGAAGACAGCTTGAAATAAATTTAAAAAATAAGGATTCAGAGGACAGCTTAGACGAAATTATTTTAAAAAAATCATCTTAGAGCGATTATGAGGACAATTCATAGTAAAAAAATCGTCAAATGAGCTAAGAGGACACCAAGGATTGCATGGAAACTCAAGGGAATTGAAGACATTTCGAAACAAGTTTAAAAAACTATTGAAAAGAGTTGAGGAGACAGTTTCAACTGAAGTGAATTGAGAGGACAGCTCGAAAACTCAAAGGCAAGTTAAGAAGGTAGCCTAAGCATACTGATAAGAACATAAAGCGAGTTGAGAGGACAGCTTGAAAATTCGTAGGCAAGTCGAGAAGGCAGCCTGAGCGTATTAACAAGAATAATCTATCGGGTTGATAGCTTGAGATAAGAATGAAAAATCAAGCAAGCCGAGAGTTAGGTAGAAAATAAATCAAGTTCGAGTGCGTTGGAATTTAGATAATAGCTTGAAATCTGATAGCATATTGTGAGGATAGTTCCGAAATTTACACAAATTTATAGTGAAGCAGATTGAAAAGTAAACTTAAGGTAGGAATATACGATTATGAAAGTCGAGGAACAAACTGTAAAGAAAAGTGACTTCTGCTGACTTATCTGACACAAAACGTTATGATGAAAACAAGAAAATGGATCAATTCATTTAACTCTTCTCTAAACAGTCCATGTATAGATTGGGGTTATTTAGTAGATCATCTGATCTGGAATGTTCTCTTTGATCTTGAGTCAGAAAGCTTGAAATATCATAAATTTCTAACAACAGCATGAGTTTATCGATTAAATGTCTAAACTTTGATTGAAGAGATTACATAAACAGATTAGCGTTGATTGTTGATGTAAAGACGAAAAATAAGACCCAATCGAAACTAATTTGAAAATTGAGCGTCTGTAGACAGCAGTTATATTTCATATTTTATGGTTCCATGATAGACCTTCTATTTATCTGGCTAACCCCGTCGGTGCTTTTTTTTGCCAATAATACGCTTACCGGCAGCTGCCGTGTATTTACGACATTAATAAACATTGTTCTTTTTTCGGCCTCTGGCTGAGGGGATCTGCTATACACTGACTCGAAACGATTCTATGAAGTTGAAATAAAATGTTTTTCGCAAAAGTTTTCAAAAAATAAGTTTGAAAAATCTTCGAAAAGTTTAGGAAGAAATTTTTTTTTAAGAGTTTCAAATCAATTTTGTATCGAAGTGTATCGAAAATTGGAGAAAATACTGTTTTATCTGGCAAACGACGCAAAAACGAACACCGATATTTTCTTCAGTGTAAACAACCTTTAACCACCTTAAACCAAACCATGACATCAAATTTTCGCGAATAGGAAATGGAAACCAACAGAAAAAATGATTGCAAATTCATCACGTAAATATTTGGACTGGGTGTCGCTGCATGCCGTGCGGGGCCGTTCGTTCATTCGATTACCACAAGACGAACGCGACGCGGGGTGACATGCAGTGCAGATGTGCATGCATGTGACCATAAATATGATTAATCGATCAATAATCACAGTCTCGCTCCTTCTCTCTCTCTCTTTGATTCTGTGGTCTGTGGTTGGATATAGATGATTGGGGATTGGAAATTTGTGTTTTGCGAATCATCCCACGCGACGACACTTTCCTGGACATCGGCAAAGGGAAGTAATATATCATATTTTTTTTTGTGAATCTGATTGATTCTACCGAGAAGGTTCGATCTGTGAAAAGCAGCATTGATAAATAATGAAGGTTCAACACAACATGTGAACATTCTCTGTATGTAAAGTGGTCCATCTGACATGTCACCTTGATGTTAGTTTTCGCGTAAATAAGTATATGAAATCCCATGCGAATGAATGTGAATTTTAAATTCAATCACATAAAGTCTGTACAAAAATCTTCTTTTTTGTCATTTTTTTCAATTTTTTTCATTTTTGTCATTTTTGTATTTTTTGTTAATTTTGTCATTTTTGCCATTTTTTCGTCATTTTGGCAATTTTTTCGTCATTTTTGTAATTTTTGTTGTTTTTGTCATTTTTTCATCATTTTTGCCATATTTTCGTCATTTTTTTGTCATTTTTGTCATTTTTGTTATTTTTGTCATTTTTGCCATATTTTTGCCATTTTTTTGTCATTTTTGTCATTTTAGTTTGTTTTTTTGTAATTTTTGTCATTTTAGTTTTTTTTTGTAATTTTTGCCATTTTCTGGGTTTTTTTTTTCCTTTTTGTGATTTTTGTCATTTTTGTTTTTTTTATCATTCTTGTCATTTTTGTAATATTTGTCATTTTTTTTCAATTTAGTTTTTTTTTTTTGTTATTTTTGCCATTTTTTCGTTATTTTTGTCATTTTTGTGATTTTTGCCATTTTTGTGATTTTTGTCATTTTTGTGATTTTTGTCATTTTTGTCATTTTTGTCTTTGTTGTCATTTTTGTCATTTTTGTCATTTGTGTTATTTTTGTCGTTTTTGTCATTTTTGTCATTTTTGTAAGTTTTGTAATTTTTGTCATTTTTGTCATTTTTTGTCATTTTTGTCATTTTTGTCATTTTTGTCATTTTTGTCATTTTTGTCATTTTTGTCATTTTTGTCATTTTTGTCATTTTTGTCATTTTTGTCATTTTTGTCATTTTTGTCATTTTTGTCATCTTTGTCATCTTTGTCATTTTTGTCATTTTTGTCATTTTTGTCATTTTTGTCATTTTTGTCATTTTTGTCATTTTTGTCATTTTTGTCATTTTGGCTTTTTTATCATTTTTGTTATTTTTGTCATTTTTGTCATTTTTGTCATTTTTGTCATTTTTGTCATTTTTGTCATTTTTGTCATTTTTGTCATTTTTGTCATTTTTATCATTTTTGTCATTTTTGTCATTTTTGTCATTTTTGTCATTTTTGTCATTTTTGTCATTTTTGTCATTTTTGTCATTTTTGTCATTTTTGTCATTTTTGTCATTTTTGCCATTTTTGTCATTTTTTTCATTTTTGTCATTTTTGTCATTTTTGTCATTTTTGTCATTTTTGTCATTTTTGTCATTTTTGTCATTTTTGTCATTTTTGTCATTTTTGTCATTTTTGTCATTTTTGTCATTTTTGTCATTTTTGTCATTTTTGTCATTTTTGTCATTTTTGTCATTTTTGTCATTTTTGTCATTTTTGTCATTTTTGTCATTTTTGTCATTTTTGTCATTTTTGTCATTTTTGTCATTTTTGTCATTTTTGTCATTTTTGTCATTTTTGTCATTTTTGTCATTTTTGTCATTTTTGTCATTTTTGTCATTTTTGTCATTTTTGTCATTTTTGTCATTTTTGTCATTTTTGTCATTTTTGTCATTTTTTTCATTTTTGTCATTTTTGTCATTTTTATCATTTTTGTCATTTTTGTCATTTTTGTCATTTTTGTCATTTTTGTCATTTTTGTCATTTTTGTCATTTTTGTCATTTTTGTCATTTTTGTCATTTTTGTCATTTTTGTCATTTTTGTCATTTTTGTCATTTTTGTCATTTTTGTCATTTTTATCATTTTTGTCATTTTTGTCATTTTTGTCATTTTTGTCATTTTTGTCATTTTTGTCATTTTCGTCATTTTTGTCATTTTTGTCATTTTTGTAATTTTTATCATTTTTGTCATTTTTGTCATTTTTGTCATTTTTGTCATTTTTGTCATTTTTGTCATTTTTGCCATTTTTGCCATTTTTGTCATTTTTGTCATTTTTGTCATTTTTGTCATTTTTGTCATTTTTGTCATTTTTGTCATTTTTGTCATTTTTGTCATTTTTATCATTTTTGTCATTTTTGTCATTTTTGTCATTTTTGTCATTTTTGTCATTTTTGTCATTTTCGTCATTTTTGTCATTTTTGTCATTTTTGTAATTTTTATCATTTTTGTCATTTTTGTCATTTTTGTCATTTTTGTCATTTTTGTCATTTTTGTCATTTTTGCCATTTTTGCCATTTTTGTCATTTTTGTCATTTTTTTCATTTTTGTCATTTTTTTTCATTTTTGTCATTTTTGTCATTTTTTTCATTTTTTTTTTTTTTGTCGTTTAGGCCGATTTTTCATTTTTGTCATTTTTGTCAATTTATCAAATTTAAATTAAAAATCATTCTTGAGCTTACGTAAAAAACTCAGATAACAAATTCAACCCTTAATTTGTTGAAATATTCATCTCAAATTGAACTTCACTCGGTGGCTTCAGAGAGTGTCGCAGTGTGATAATTTCATACGGAATTAAGACTATCAGTTATGATTTTGAATGAAATTGTAAATTTTTCTGATATTCAATTTTTTTTAAATTGTAGGGTTTAATTGTTTTAAGAGGTTAAAAGGTATCTCTTTGATACCTTAATTATTTCTATGAAAGTTCTCAATCCTGCTTTGAATTAAAAACAGTAAACTAATTTGAAATCAGTTTTGTTTTAAATTTGTTCATATATCTTTTATCACAGGCTAATTTTGCTCGAAATAATTTTCACTTTCATTTAAATTTTTCATATTTTTCTTTTTTTTTTGTATTTTTTGTATTTGGGTGTATTTGGGTGTATTTGGGCTCATTTGGGTAATTTTACTAGCCGGGCCCAAAGAAATTCTCGGAGTGACAAAATAAAGAAAGAGACCTTTCAGCTTTGCAACGTGTGGCTAAACTGAGCGGCTAACCGGAGTAAGAGAGCGTCACACGTTTTTGATGTGACGGGGCCTCCTGGAAATACACCCGTCACCCGAATATGGGTCCCATGGCGACGAACGTGTTAGTTGTATATTCACACCGTGGCTCCAGAGAGTCCCATAATATGATAAGTCTTTTCGTTATGATTTCGAATTTCTCGAACTGCCAATACTTGAACTGTTTATTTCAATACGAATTCATCGCAAAACTCAACTACTCGATTCAATCCAGCAGCTATTTTCGTTCTAAAAGAATCTCCAAGAAATTAATTGAAAAAAAAAATTGAAGGAAGATAGGTCATCCGGTCGTTACAGTCTTGTCCACTAACCAACTAGCTAGCTAGCTAGCTAACTTCCTAACTAGCTAGCCAACAGTCATCGGAAAGGCTGCCAAAGTTCATTCCACGACTTCCGGGATTATTTCCTCTTCATCACAACCCACCAGGTCCAAGCAGAGCGAGGGACACAAACTTGTTGTTAATGGGAAAAAATATGGCCACTGCCTGAAATGGAAGACCGATGGCATCATCTCGCCTGGGCCAGAGAGTGCCTGCAAGTGTTGTTGTAGAGACCTGGCCCTGTCTTGTACGTACCTAGTTAGGAACATTGCAGCGTGTTCGAACGCCTTCGTTTGACGATTATATAGTATGTACTTGGGAGTAATGTATAGCTTTTTCTGCTGGTACGATAGCAAAAACGATATCTCCTTAAGAGTTTGTCCATTAACGACTCTGTTGGGACAGCAAAGAAGTAAAAGGCGAGTGGGCGATAAAGGAAATAACTTTTGTAATACAACCAACGACAATTATGGAAAATCATTAATGACCGTATGGCTGCAAGGTCTTAAAACTAAGCTGCCGGTTGGAGGATTATCGAGGATTGTATGAATATAACTTTTCTGGCCACTGATTATATCAGTTGTTGAATGGGTTTTATTATCGTGACAGATTAGCAGTTTTCTGAAAACTTTCCAACATTTTCAACAGAACCATTCCAAATTGCTGCCCGGACATGCGTGTTCCTTTCCCAAGGGCACAGTTTTTAGCATAGTGTTCGGTTTTGATTGCAATCATCAACGTCGTCACCATCAACATCATGCCATGTCATGTTGTTCAGCGGAATTCTGATAGCTGTCGTCAGGCCGGACCAGATAAGCTGTGACAACACTGACTGACTGCTGGCTGGTTGCTGACCGAAACATCGAATCAACGACTCGGAAACCGGCAGCAGCAGCAGCACCGGTTGAGTTGCCAAACACAATAAACCTTCCTAAGTAAAGGATTCTCGGCGGTGCCATGATTGTTTTTTTTTTTTGGCCTCGTCATCTAGTTTTAGTTGTCCCGGAATAACCCTTGGGGCTTTTTTTCAGAGCTCAGTGATTGTAGACAGCGTTTTTCAAGCGCCGAAAATATTTAAATTGAGAAGCTCAATTTAAGGACTTGACAGTTGTCTCAATGATCCGAACGCGTTCATCGTGAGAAAAGTTAGTTACTTATCTATAACGTCATTTTGAATGGTGGCTCCAGAGAGTATCCATAATTATTTAAAAAAATGGGCACGTTGCGTTTCAGATTTTTTGTTTTCTTATTCAATGGGTTAAATCCCTATAAATATGAAAGAAAATCAGCAACACGATGTTCCTACTTAAATTCAAAATAATCGGGAATGCTCTCTGTAGCCTCTATTAATAATTATATTTTAGATATGTTACCTACTTTTCTACGACAAAAAAAACTGTGTCCAATCTATTTTTGAAATGATTAACATTCATCAAACGAATCCACTTGGCTTGAGAACCACTGCGTGGTCCGTGTTCTTAAAGCTATTATCATTCTCGGGACTTAATTGACTCTTAGTTTATGCTTTATTTAGCTGGGCAAGAGAAAAGATACAGAGAAAGGAGGGGCTTAGGCAGTCCCCCTTTCGTGTCCAGTAACCGGGACTTCTTGTTCTCGTAACGTATATAGTATAGTTTTTTATGTTCCCGTATAGAAATCCCTTCAGAGCGAGTGAAAGGATCAGAACCAGGACGACGACGACGACGCACACCGGTACTTTGGTGGTCAAATGCGTTTTCTTGCTTGCTTGCGGTCTTCGTTGAGGTTGTGTATAGAAATCTGGCCGCAGTCAGGAAAGAAAATTACCTAATGAATAGGTAATTGGAGCAAGTCAATGACTTTGAACGGTCCGGCTTAATGGGTACAGTCATTACGGGTAAAGCTCGATCACTCGCTGAGCTTTTTTGTGGGCCCTAGTGGTGTGGGGCAGAAGAGAAATCACAGTTTGCGTAGTAATTGTGTAGGTGTAGGTTTCAGCACTAGTGACATTTTGATTTATTGGAATTTTCCTTCTTAAAAGATGATGTTTATATGTGTGTGTACTCTAAAGGTAAATGATATACATTTTTGTATGGAATTACCTAATCTGAATTCAGCTTTACAATTAATCTTTTGTCATCTTTTGGATATTAAAGATATAAAGCTAAATATATTCCAGCTTCCTCAATGTGGTCGGTGGAAAATTATTTTTTAGAGACGTGGAGTACTAGCATTCCAGGAAATTCATTTTCAATCATTATGACTTCAAACCTATTAGCTCTTCAATCATTTGAAAACAACAGACTACATTAGATAAAAATCCTTATCAAAATTTACAAAGCACCAATTTATTAATGTGTTGTTTAAATACGTCGTTATGAAGAACGAAAAGTTCAAACAAAAATTTCGAAACCGTCCTTCTAACGACTAACTTTTAACACGACTTTTAACACCGATACATGAATTTTTGGCTAAACGAACTTTTAACCGGGCCACAGACTACACCACATTTGTACAAATGCGAAGAAATTCGATGGAATTCTGTCGCTGTGAATACGATTTGTGTTGTCGCGGTGGAATGAAACGCCACTTCTGGATAGCTGAACAAATTTATTGTCGCTTTTAAGCTGTAGATTTTAGGGAATTTAATTAGAATTGGGTAACTTTGAGAAAGTAAAAGGTTTTTAACTCACAATTTTAGTGGCGTTGTTCCTATTTTAGCGCACAACTTAGAATTCAAGATCGGTTGCCACACTTGTTCTAACCTATGAATTTAGGTTATAAAATTTTATCAATAAATGTTTCGCATATTTAATTGAAAATTACTCACGATATCCTTCCTGCTTCCTAGCTGATATCGTTGAACAATCGAGGAAAATACTTTACGGTATTGCGTAGGAAACTATCCCGACTTAATCCGTATCAAGTTTAGCTAACCTACATTTTTAAGTAAAGTGATTTTTAGCAAAGGGTTTTTCAAAAATAGTTTAAAGTACTTACGACTTATTCAGAAAGTCACTTTGAACAAGTACACTTGAACACGAGTGTTAATGAAGGGATATTACCACAATTGCAACTTTTTAGCAAACAATAATTTATGCTTCTTACTATCAAACTCACGTTTTTCCTCAATTTCAATCCTCTTCCTGTCTCTCTTAACCTTTTCTTTCTTCTCTTGATTTCCTACTATCCTCTAAATCTGTCAATCAATTCTGTTTGTATACGCCCTACACTGCTACTCTAAACAAGCGGTAACGGCTGAGCGTTACGTCGCAACAATTTGCATCGTGTATGGCACTGCTCAAGCCATTTGTGTAGTTTTTGGCCCGCTTTAGATAACATTGCCTCTTGACGAGTATCATTCTAATTCACAAATCAGATAACCTTCTGTTATCCAAAGATAGTTAGTTATTCATGAAGCTACGCCACAAAAAGTAAGTTCGAATCCCGTCATGAAGCGTGCTATCAAATCTAATCTAACGTTGAATACACCCACTGCTACCCAGCAAACATAACATAGCATAAGAAATGATAGCTTGAATCGTTAACAAAGTTGATTCGAATCACAATTCCTATCAAATAAGTAAACGATCGTAAAAGTCGTTACTCAAAGTCGGTATACATCGGATATGATGAAAAGTCCGCCATGATTGCAAATTTTCATTTTCATGGGTTTCAAATGAGAAAACAACCTTGTTGTTCTCTCTGCGACAAGCAGCTCAACCAGATTACCTAAAATCAGATGCTTTATTTGGAAAAACTGTCCAATAAGAGAAGCAGCAAATAAGTGTATCTTTAAAAAAAAAATGAAATAACCATAGAAAAGTAACACTGATAAAGATGAACTTTCAAACAGCATCATGAGTAAAAAAATAAAAGCAAGATGCACTTACCATGTGTTAAAATATTAATCGTCTCATTGTGCACGTAGAACAGGCTGCTCAGGCATCCCTTGACGCCCTGGAGCGGCCGATAGCCGGTCAGCACGTACGGGTTGAACTGCAGATGCTGCGGCATATCCTTCCACTGGAGCAGATCGTCGGGTGGCGTCAGCAACCGATTCAGCTGCTTCATCAGCGGCGGCTGAGCTTTGGACGATTCCTCCTCGATAAGTGCCGAATCGCCGGTAGTGCCGTTGCTGTTACTGTTAGAAGCAGCAACACCTACTTCGCCATCTACTGCTGCTACCCCTTTGCTGACATTATCTGTGGGAGGAGCAGCAACAGGGTTTGAGGTCGTAGTTGGCGGTGGCAAAATTTTCGAATTACTATCACTTGGCTTTGTTGGGGGAGTGACAGCGGCAACTGATGCTGTCACACTTGCATTAGACGACACTGACGCCGACGTTGGAGGAGTATTGTTGTTACTGTTGTTTGTTTTGCAAGGCGACGTCTGTTCGACGACGACGACGACGGGTGACTTTTCCTGCGTCTGGGGGATCGTCGTTGTACTGGAATTTGGTGGCAAAAGCACCGCCCCCGTTGTCGAGGACTCCATCAATGATGGAGGTGGCCTGGAACCGTCCGGTTCCTCCAGTTTGATTTTTTAATTTCTTCCCAGTGAACACGCGCAACGATTTAAACGGAATATTTTATTTCATAGATTTCTACACACCCACCCACAAAGAGACACTCACAATTTGCTTCACAGAGTACTTCTGATTGATCACAGTAGCCGTTACGATTATTATTTACCAACTGACTGAAGAACCTTGTTTGTTGTTACGATGTCGTTTCGTATCTGTCTCCGTCACCTGCTTGGATTAGCTAAATGGATACACGCGAGTGTATCACGAGATCACTAACGACCTTTTTTTCAGCACCGAATTCACATTTCGATATTCATGGCGGGAAATGCAATTTTTGTCCCGACCCACGCTATTTGCACATCGTGCTAAAATAAACACACGCTCGTCTATTTTTTGTGCTCACTCTCTGTACACACGCAAAAGAGGAAAGATCAAAATAAAAAAAATGCCTATCGCGTAATCTTTTTATGTAATCCCATAAAAACGGTCCAGCTCGGTCGACGCTTTGCGAATTGCGAAAAGTTCTTCGTACGCCCCTGTTTCTCCAGACTTTTTAGCAGGTTTTTCCTTTTTCCATCTTTTACACTTGTATACAACATCGGCTGAGAAAACCCATCAATCACTACAATGACGTCTATTGTTGAGCTTCGGATTCATTCTTTTAACCGAAGAAGTTGCTTCACTTCAACATCACAATCGCGCTCGCAGATGATAAGTCAGGCACAGTACTCGCTATTTTACGGAATCCCTACTTTGAAAACGAACCATGAAATATCCGATTCGGTATCATAAAAATGTAGTACACACGATACACGATTTGCCCCACAATGCCAATTTCATGCAAGCGATGGGGAATAAATATATCCTATTTAATACATTAACTTTTTTCCCCCGAAAATGCTCACTTTCTACAATCCTTTCTAACGTAAGTACATTTACCGACTGACGTTTATTATTAACGGAGCAGATGAGGAAAAATGCACTCTTTTCCCATTGAAAAACGAGACATGGCTTCCGATAAAATTCTCTTCACCCGGCAGCGGCAGCGTAGAACCATGAAAAAAATAATCGGCTTTCGCTCACCATATTCTCGCAAAACAGCAGCAAGCAGCAGCTTCTTCATTCATACACTCAGTTACACGAGTCAGTCAGCGCCATCACACATTTTTCGCTCGTTTGGTGCCGAATTTTGGTCTAAATCTACATATCTATCTGTCTATTCGGCTCGACGGGTGTGTGTTAATTTTTCTTCCCTCTTCTATATGCTATGCAAAGTAATTTCTTTCTTGCTTTCGAATAATGTCTGGTGGTTGGTGGTAGATTTCGGTCGAAAGTGATAAAATGAAACCAACGTACTTATGTACATACGCACTCGAACATGTTCGACAAGATGTTTCAATGAGGAACTTCTTCCTTCATCGCACCGCACCGTCCAAATTCCCCGAACCGGTAAAAAACAGCATTGATTTGTTCTGGAGAATTTGTTTACGTTTTTTACAAACGAATCTCATAAGTGGCAATCCTGCCACATTTTCAGGGCAGAACTTAAATTTCGAAAGTTAGTCAAACTTTTAAAACCTTTAAACTAAAAAGTATCAGTTAGGTAGTAACTTTTTAGAAATGTTATAAAAACCACACGTATACCACATCTGGCAGCCCTGATTCCACGCGGTTCATATTTTTACACTCTTAAGACTGGAGCGTGTTAACCAGTAGAAAAATATTTTCCACCAAAAAAAATTCAGTATGCTTTCACTTTGCGTTTGTTTGCACACCCCTCGAAATTCAATTATGCTACCACCAACCTGCTGCTGCAGCAGCTGTGGTCTTGTTTTCGTGTAACTGAACCACCTTCTACATATTTTCTTCTTCAAAGCCTTCATAAACAGCGGCAAATCCAAAAGTTGTTCTTTACTCTACGTGTGGGCTTTCGCCTCGTATTTCGTTACAAACACCTTCCAATGAAAGCCGTGAAAAACAGACTGGAGTGGAGTGGTTGAAGCAGCAGGTGGAGTGTTTCCTGTTTCCGGTCTTGGTAAATAACGTTTTAAAGCAAAAATCTAACAAAAACAACAGTCACTCATTCCCCGGCAGCGCAAGTACCTAACCTGATACATGAAGCCATGCATTTGCTAATGGAGTCGCATGGTTTTTTTTGCTAACATCGCAAGCTTGTGGGGAAAACCCAGTAAGCTAAATTCCAAAGGAAGCTTTGATTTTCGTTCATCATTTCTATTTCTAATTAATATTTGTTTACAGTTTTCGTGGCATTCATACAAAAAAAAACCTACTTCTCGTTAAATCAATTTCAATATTTTTGAAAACAACAACCTATTCGAACCCATTTGAACACTCTTCTAAAATCTAGAGGTTACAGGAGGTTCAGTCAGGAAGATTGAAAGAACTGCAGATGTTTCTGGAGTTAGAAGTCCTGGTAGTGGTGATGGTCCGAGCGCTTCTGGTGCAACTTCTCAGGTCTACTCAGAATCAATGGCTTCAATGGATGGTTGGAAAATATCAAGACAAAGAAGCCAGATCAAATTAGAGGAAGGCATTCGTAAACTTCAGTACGGAACTCAAGGTGGATCTGCTTAGCAAGCTGATACAAACTAAAATTGGTAAAACGATGGTCGAGGACGTAACCGAACTGAAACCGACTCATCAAATAAGAAAACTTTCAATTTCAGTAATCGAAATCAAAGAGAACCACATTGCCGAAGGTTCTACGTCCGCTTCTGAGATCTAATGTAAGTTTTAACACAGTTCGCAAACCCAACCAAGAAGTTTTCAAGAAAAAGATTTTATTGATAAGCGAAAATTGAATAAGTGAAAAAACGCTTTAAGTGGGAGAATTCGCCTGAACCCGCAAATTGTTTTTGCCAAAACCCTTTGTAAGTGAGGATTTAAAACCTCCATAAGAAATAGTCATGTTGCTGAAAAACCCAAGGAAACTGAAGAGATATACACTGCCAAACAAGTCAAACTGACCTTCTGGTACAAAATCGACATTTTGGTTCCTACAGAAACTCATGTTATGGTATTTAAATATTAGTTCAATACGTTTAAAACATTTTTACAGCAGATGCTAAGTCTAACCTCTGTAAGGTTTTAAAAAAGTGTTGAAAAAGATGTTTTCTTAGCTGTCGCCCGGTCACGCCTGTTTTTTTTTTCAATAACTTTGGAACCATTAGCCTACAAAATGTCAAAAGCGAGGCGTTGGATAGGAAATTTGATGAGCTTTAAGCGGGCCATAGACTACACAAATGGCCTGTACAAATTCGATGATTCCACGACGATGGTTTGATCTATGCTCGCCCACACACTATACAAACATTTTTCACGCGAACACAAACGATTGCTGGCGAAAACAGCAACAGCAACAAAAAAAAACCATCTTCGCCCCGGCTGGGAGGATGGTTTGTACAAAATATTTCGATCCCGGCCGATTTTACTCCAACCGTTTGGGCGCTCATTCAAGCAGTGCCATACACTATGCAAATCGTGTTTACAGCGACAAAATTTCATCGAATTTCATCGCATTTGTACAAATGTTGTGTAGTCTGTGGCCCGCTTTACAAATATGTATAGTTTGTGAGGTTTTATTGAAAAAATTGCAAAAAATTGAAATTTTAAGCCTAAAACCCTGTTAAAAAATCAGCACGTCACGCTAAAATGATTCACTTCAATTGTATCACAAATTTATTTTTCCTAAAATAAATTTGACCTAAATAGTTTATTCGAGAGCATTCCAGCTGTATGACATCTTTGGCGGCGCACAGAAGAATAGAGTGTGGAGGCGAAGGATGAACCACGAGCTCGCGCGTTTTTACGGCGAACCCAGTATCCACAAGGTGATGAAGGCTTGGCGGATACGCTAGGCAGGACATGTTACGAGAATGCCGGACGACTGTCCTGCAAAACAAGTGTTCGCTACGAAACCGGTGGAAACGAAACGAGCCAAACCAGGTTAGACCAAGTGGAATGTCGAATGTGAGATGTCCAAGATGTGATGTGTTCATAAAATGAAAAGTCGAATCATTACGTGTTTTTTACCAAACAAATTTACTGAACTCCAATCCATCATCGGGATTGCGATCTGGCCAGAAGACGACCACAGCTAAAATTAATAAAAAAAAACGAATTGCATTAAGTACTGATGATATTTAGATCTCCAAAGTTTTTGACCGGGTTTCCCGTGTCAAACTATTGAGGAAACTCTCATTTATAATTTTTTCTACGGAAATTTTCTTCTGAACAACTTTGTTCAAGACCGTTGAATTGTATCTTACAAGTCAAAAACGTTATAAGCTTGTGATCAGGAGTATGCCTTTAGCATTGAAAGAAAAACAATCAATCTGACGATACTTGTCGCTGGTGCCTAGCACGATATGGTATCGTCCCCACAAACTCTTAACTATTTTTGTAATACTGTCGTAACATGTAGGTAATGTAGACAGGAACGTGGTGGTTTCAAAAGAAGATCAACTGTTCTGAGGTGGGGTTCGAGGTTTTTCTTCATAGGTATTTTTTGTTAAGTTGAAGTTGATTGATAAGATAATTTTCACAGAACCTTTGACCAATCTATCAGTTTCAGTGGTGGAATTGAGTTCTTCTTTATATGCACTTATTATTATCAAAGTTCTCACAGAGAATATGGTCATCGCAATACAAAAATCATGTTTTTTTTGGTGCGCATATTATTCTTGTGTGAATTGTACAAAGGTTACCTTTGGGATTTTCTTCCCAAACCTCAATATAAAAATGTTTGCCTTCTAATATACCTACTAATCCTGCTTCGCCCGCCATCTACGTACGATGTTAACCTTCTGTATGTGAAAATAATACCTTGCACAAAAACATGAAACAAACCGCACAATGCACACCCAAAATTAATGAAATAATCAATAAATTAGAAGGTAAGCCTTTTCCGTTCTTCTACTTTCTACAGTGTTCTTTTTTTTTTTTTTTGTTGCTAACAGCTTTCAGCGCTGTATGTACCTAGAACTGGGGAAGATGTGAGGATTTTAGATTTCCTCCCCCTGCTATTATGTTGCTCTGTTTCATTTTTATTTATTTAATTCATTGCTCGTTTTTTGACGTTCTCGTGGTGTAGTAGTTTTTTTTCCTTTTCAAATAGCCCCGGCCGTCGTCCCTAATCCCTTGATTCATGAAACTGCACCAGAAGTTCATGATGTTGCTGTACCGTTTGGTTGCTCGTTGTTCGATAAGAATTCAAGGTGGCACCACCTCGTGTGAGTGGGAGGAGTAATGAGGTGGAAAAACTTTTAATGTTTTGGCACACATTCCGGCGAGGTGAATATTTTGATACATAGGTACATACTATGCTGCCAACAGCAACTTGGATATCAAGCTCTAGCTAGCTCAATTGCTGTAATTTTACCCTTTGATTTTTGTCGTTTATGGCTCCAGAGAGTACATACCAATATTTTATGAAGTTATGGAATGAATAAAAATCTTTTAAATCAAAGAAAATTATCATGAATTTTAAGTACATTTATTTTGAGATAACAGATATTAGACTGCCCGAAATTTGTATGGGAAATTCAAAACCTGTTAAATGTTATGCGCTGCAGGCTAAAATGAATCGTTGGCCTAGTACAAGATCTCATGCCAAATTTGAGCCAGATCACGCGAAGGGGTCGCTCAACGAACCTGAAGTTTGTATAGGATTTTACGACATTTTGTTCTAAAAAAACAAGAAAAATCTGTTTTTCAACAATTACTTTAGTTCCCTTCGGTCGATTTTCGATGATTTTTCTTAAAGTCTAAATTCTGACTAATATTTCATCCGAAGAATGCATTTCGATTAGGGTTAAGATGGGCACTCTAGTAGGTAGATATCTATTTTTTTACAGCGGTATATTTTTGATAATGAAAAATGAAAAGAAAGTTCAAAATCCTGCTTTGAATTAGGTAGGGATAGTAAATGAGAAATCACGTAAAAATGGTTGATCCTAAGAATTTCAGCAAAATTTTTCCCTAGGGGCACTTGATTCTCAATCTTACAAAGAGACTGATTGCAGTTTTAATGACATAATTGAAATCGCGGTAATGATGATCCAACTAAAAATCTAAATGAAATCTAAAATTAAATTCTTGAAATGAACTTCAAAACTTACTTCGGAACTTTCATTTCATCCAGATTATGATTCAACAATAGACTCATATGAAATCGGTTTTACAATTTACAGAAGAATTGAGCGATTCCAAGAAACTAATTTAACTATTTTTTGTTTTTTTTTTATGATTTTTTTCCAGCCAATCTCAACTGTGAGCACAGCGCATAGTGAACTGAAGATGGCTCTCATTAAAAAAAAATAGTTTAATCATGTCTGTCTGAATATTAAAAGGTACATTTCTAGACCATTTGCGTATGAAACTAACATACAGAATGGATTATTTAGAAAGGTCCTACATGAATAAATTGAACATCAGTAGAACTAGAGTTCCCTATGGGACTCACAGAATCGCCAAATTTTAAGATTTTATGTAACGGTGTCACACCGTCGCGACGGTATGTGATAATTATTCTGCCTTGAAGGATTTTTTTGGATGTTTTGAATTTCCATTGGTGTGGAAAATGTGCGTAGTTTTACAATAAAGAATTTCAAAAATTAAAAAATCAAAATTTCACAATACTAAACAGCACAGTGGACTGTCGACTGAATCAGAGTACTTGTAAATTTGTCAAACATACCAACAATTTTTGGTCTGTTTCAACCTTAAACATTTACCGTAAAGTTTTAAAATCTACAGTCGTACATCATAAGCAAAGTTTTCAATCGTTAAATAGGATTTTGAACGCACCATTTCAGTAAAAAAATCGTTTACGGACTGTTTATCACAATTTTCATTTTTCAAATATTCCAAAGATTTCCAATAGTTTCCAAAGATCCAATTCTGGATTCGAAACAAGAATTCTAATTCAGGATTTGACGTCCATAAGGTACTCCACTTTTAGGAATATGTATTTACTACATTTTGTCACATTCCCTTGAAAAAAAATTCAATTACGTTCTCGCTGTGTTTTCTTCAGAATTTTTCATTCCACTTTCAAGTTCAATGGAAGCAAATAGAACAAATTGGAAAGATATAAATCTAACTGAAACAATCCCCGCACACAGCCCCGTAGCGTCATATGCTTTCTGTCAATCCACAATGTCCATTTACGTCCGTCGTCGCATCGCACCGACGCGACGACGAGCGCACAAACACAAAGACATTTTAGCAGAAAATCTCTCCTAGCGCGCCGCACTAACAAAAAAACCACCTTACTTTTCCAGAAGCACGTGTGCACCACAGCATAATTTTCATCCATCGGCTCCGAATACACCCCCAGAGAAAGAGAGCAAAATTCGCCGGAACTGGGAGCGAAAATGAGCATCGTTCGTACGAATCGTACGTCGCAGGGCTTTCATTGCTATAAACAACCCCGTTTTTTCCCTCCCTCATCCTAGCAACGGGATGATCATCCCCGTCTTTGCCAAATGCCTAATTCCAAATCTCACGAAAAGCTGATGAGAGCAGAATCTCCCAAAAGCGTCCGAGTGTAAGAGATTTTCCGGCACCTACACATAACCCCCTCGCAGATTAGAAACGAATTTGTGCACCCGCGCGCTTTGCCCGAAGCTTTGCTTTTTTGGTCTCCTTAGATTTTCCTCACTCTCACTCATTCACTCACTCACTGACTAACTATCTTGCTTTTATCCTTGCGTGCTGCCGTTCGTTGCTGTTCGTGCTGCGTGATTGTGGGTGGTGGATGTCGGGAGAGGTGCAATTTTCACCACATCTCGTCTCGAAAGCCTGGATGCGGAGAGGTTTGGAGAAAGCAACCCAGAGCAAAGGGGAAGAAAACCCGAAACGAGCACGGCTGCTTTGATTGGGCTCTTTTTTGCCTTTTCCTCAATGGATGACGATAGTCTTCGAACACTGAAAAGTCACGTGTGCGTGTGTGTGCGTGCGTGCAGATGTGGACAAAATTTTCACACTTTTTTCCCCGTGGGCAACATTGATTTATTCAATCTCCCCATTTCGGGAAGCGTAAACAGCGGAAAATAGATCTCAAAACTTTTTCACACACTTTTCGATCTCGTTTACTAGATAATTTATCTCACAAAGAGAGGCCGAATTCGAGAAAAATATAGGTATCCTGTTAATTTCGAATCCTGCGGATGTTGGTCGTCACGGTACCTTTCCTCCTTTCAAACAAGGGCCACTACACCGATAAGAAGAGACACTAACACAGACAGCAGGAGAAAAAAGGCTACACTCTATTGTAGTGGGTCGGATGCGGCTTGTTAAGAGTTGTTCCGAAATTTTCGCAAGACACGTTTGACTCGCTCGACGGACGGGATCTGACTGAGCGCGGGAGTCAAACTTGTCCGTGTGGTTTTTCCGCTGCTGCCGGAGCGAAGAATCCGAAGGAAATTTTGCCGCATGGTGCATACATGTGGACGCTGTGGAAAGGATGCTCCCACCCAGTCTAGGGTGATCGATTCCGATCCGGTGAAGAGGTTCTAAACTTTTCAATCAATTCTGCTAGATGTTTGGAAATGTTTTCCAATTTTTAATAAGGTTTTATTAAAGAACTAAAATAAATCTCACCATTTCTTGTGAGATTGTGTGTTTCGATTTCTAGTGAGATGAATTTATAGATTGTTTTACAAATTTCATGTAGAAGCTATTCTTGAAAAGCCTTTTTTTAAATGCATATGTATGTAGGTATGTATATGCAATAAGTTTTGTTATTTTGGATGAGAAAAATATCCCAATTGAAACAATGTTCCTTATTCAATTCAAGAGAATAGAATCCTTATCGAAAAAAGTTTGTCGAGAACTGTTAGTTTTTTATGTCAGAACAGAGATTAATTGTCATTTTTTCTTTAAAAAAACTCCTCAAAACCTGATTGATTGACATTAAGATGTCTTAAGATTAAAGTTGAAACATAAAATGGGCGGTGCTTTAAACAAAGTTTATTACTAAACTGTTTTGAAAATATTAATTTAAAAAACTTCAACGCATTCTGATGTGTTATTTTATGATTCCGTTTGAAGTTGATCAAGTGTGCGTTTGAAATATGGGTTATATTACAAATAAAATTACCTCCAATATATCAAAAACTTATATTTAGAAATCTGCCAATAATTTCAGATTTTAGGTCACTAAAATAAACCAAATTTGAAATTGTGGTCAAAAAGCCCCGACGCACCTTGTCAAATATAAAAAAAAATCCTCAGAAGGTTTATTTTAAATAGAACTTTATTGGGCGATTTGCAGCAAATATTTTTGACATCAGAGCCAGATTTTCAATTACGGAACAAACAAAAGGCAGATGATAGCTGTTTTTTAACACGACAGTGAATATGAATTGTTTTAAAAATTCAGTTTTTTCAGAAACTGTTTCATTTCGGAAAATAACAAATAAGAAAATCAGCAATCTACTAAATCCAAAGATATTTCCATACGCAAATACAATTTTTCATGTGTTTTTTGTAGTATCCAGAATTATACAAGTTGTTTTATAGCAATCGAGCTAATCCCTTTGAGTTCCATTCGGGAGAATGGAAAGATGAGTGAAGCACTCTTGCGAGTGCCTTTTGTAGCTCGTTGTCAAATTGGAATAAACAGGTCACTTCTATTCGTGACTATAACCTAACTAGTTGTCTTTTATGCCTTATCCGAGCCCTCCCGTTTGGCTATTTCTTATAAGTACTAGCGTGGTTCTATATTGGTTCCTCTTGGTTAAGTCCGGTTTTGCTGGACATAATATTTTTGACAGAAACATTTTCAAAATTTTCTTAAATAAATATTTACATATTCGCTGTCGATATTTCCCAACCTGCTAAGTTTATCTTTAGCCGCGCGTTGATTGAATTCAGGTTTCAGGTCACGTTTTCCAAGGAATTTGATTGCGGCAATAGATTTTTAACGCCGTTGTTTTTTAACTAATACGCGTGAAGTGACGTGACAAGCGAATTCTTAACAACATCATTGTTAGTAGAACTGGCAACCTTGGTACGGGATCGGACAAACGTCAACGCGTTGGCGCCGAAAAAGAATTGTCATTGTTAGAAAATTGATCGAAACTGCGACACGTTTTTTCTTGACCTGGCAGTTAGTTAGTTTGTAGTGAATTGTTTTTAGCGAAAACAGTATGTATTTGATCATTAGTTGTTTGATCATCTTTTAATGTATTTTGTTATAGTAGGTGGAATCTATTTGGCTAGTTGCGCGTGATTTGAGTGCTCGCGGGTTTGTGAGTCGGAAGAGGTTAGGTGATAGAAATTCCTTACTGCGCAATTTGCCACTAAAATATTGTATTTCCTTTGATAGTTTGAGTGACCGTTCGGTTGTTCCGGTTAGGTGTACCGGGTTGAGCTCAATTAGAGCGGTAGGAAAGAAAAAGCGTAAGTACGCAAGTGTACTTTTTATTTACCCGAAGATAAATATGATTTTCGTCCATTAGCTTCAAATAGCCGGTGATATCCGACGGTTTAGGGTTGCCAGAGCTAGAGCTTAGGGTAAACGGCGAAACTTATTTGTAAGTTCATAAAAGATTGTTTACATTCATCATTTAATAATAAAATGTATTTACAGTCGAGTTCGTTCGCATACAACGTACTACGGAACAGTTTTTATTTCCCACAAATCTCGAAAATAAAGCTGCAACGAGCAACCTAAACCTGGAACCGATGATGGAAGGCCCTACCGGAGAGCTGTACAGCTGCGTGACATGTCGCCGCCCGGATTCAGCGCAGAGCATGGTCGCTTGTGACGAGTGTTCGCAATGGCAACATTATGGATGCGCCGGTGTTACGGCTACCATAGCCGATCGCAGCTGGCTCTGCTGCAGATGCGTAGCTAGTCACAACGCAGCTAATTCGACTCAAACCGGCAACGTAAACCCGCCCGAAGCACACACAACGTTTGCTTCAGCTCGCGCCGCTGAACGTCATGATAATACCACCGGTCCAATAAGTGGGAGACAGGACGATCCAAATTTCGGAAGACTTCAATCCTCGTCTCATTCGAATGCCGGATCAGTCGTCTCAGTCAATGCTATTTCTCATCTGCGTCTAAGGCATCTGAAAGAGCAAAAGGACTTGGAGGATCAACAAGCGAAACGGGATCGCGAGTTTCTTGCTAGAAAGCAGCAGCTGGAAGCAGAAATAGCTTTGGAAGAGCTCAATGAAGGATGTGATCGTAGCGTAGGAGGAAAAAGTCATCGAAGTATCGCCGGTTGGGTGGAACAACAATGCGGATTCGTGCATACTTCTACCCCAGTCCAGCAGAAACCCGAGACAGTGGCTCCAAGTGCGAACCCACATCCCGCCATCCAACAGCGAGAGGAGCGGCAAAGAATGCAAGCAATAATTCAATCAGGTCAACAGATTCAACCAAGCACTGCGCCAAAACAAGCAGAGATTCCAGTAAGAAATCCTCCCCCAGCTATAGCACCGGGCCCAAGGAGCAATTATCTTGATTCGAATCTACGTTTTCCGCCAGTGGCTCAGAATCCAGTTCCACCTGTACCAGTGAATCCGCTAACATTGCCTCCGCCGAGCTCGTCGCAGTTCCCTGGATTTCCAGTGATGAATAACCCCTACGGGACGATGTATTTTCCAAATATTCCTGACATGCCGTCATCTGGTGCTGATTATCAGTTTGCGCACCCTCAGGGAGGAGTCTTTATCAACAACCCAGTCAGGCATCCGAACTTTGGTTTGAATGTACAGCCGTGTGCTTGGCAAGCATCCGAGCAGCACCCGCCTACAGTTCCACCAACAGTGTCAGCAGATTTGGGTAAAGGATTTCCTCATGCTACAGGTCGCATGATTACGCCACAGCAACTGGCGGCGCGTCAAGTTGTCTCTAGAGACCTCCCCAAGTTTTCCGGGGACCCACTCGAGTGGCCCATGTTCTTGAGTGCTTTTGAATCGACAACGGCCATGTGTGGCATACAACCCGACGAGAACCTCGCTAGGCTACAGAAGAGTCTTGTTGGTAGCGCTCGCGAAAAGGTTCAGAATATTTTAATGCTGCCGGATGCAATCCCGGAAATTATTGACATCCTACGAGCCGAGTGTGGAAGGCCAGATCAAATTGTTTACTGTCTGCTATCCAAGATCCGGAAAACCGTTCAGCCGTCGGTGACGAAATTGGAGACGCTTGTGACGTTCGGCAGGGAGGTACGCAACATGGTGACGTACATGCAGTCAGCGAAACTCAACACCCATTTGGACAATCCACTATTGCTGGCAGAGCTTGTTGCTAAGCTTCCACCCGACTTGCAGCTACAATGGGGTATGAAGTTAGCAGCTCTTCCGGAACCATCGCTTGGTGATTTCTGTGCGTTTGTGTCGGCTTATCGAACAGCGGCATGCAAGGTGAAATTGACGTCGGATGTTGGTCTGAATGAAAAAGCCACAAAAGGTGTTGTGAGAAAGGAGAAGCCAGTTTATTTGAACGCACATTTCGCCTCCGTGTCCTCAGCGCCTGGACCACCGGCTTCGAAAGTTACTCCGGAGCTAAAGCCGTGCCTGATGTGCAAAAGTACAACGCACAGAGTCCGAACTTGTAAGCAGTTTGAAACGTTGCCGCTCGAAAAGAAGCTGAGGTTCATCAGCGAAACGGGAATGTGTAGGCGTTGTCTGGCGCCGCATGGAAGGTGGCCTTGCCGAAACAAGCAGCCTTGCGGGATCAATGGATGCCCTGAGCCCCACCATAAACTGCTACATCCAGGAAGTTGTTCGACTCTCAAGAGTCAAGGATCGGAATCTTCTGTATCGGTAACTGCCCATCATCAACACCAGCAAGGCACCACATTCTTCAAAATACTTCCGGTGACTCTTCACGCGAACGGGAAGTCGGTGTCCACATTTGCTTTTCTGGACGACGGATCCGACCTGACGCTGGTCGAAGACGAACTTATCGACGAACTGGGTTTGGTAGGCGAAAGAATTCCTCTTTGCTTGCAGTGGACTAGTAACGTCACGAGAAGTGAGAGTAACTCTCGTAAGGTCGAGATAGGTATCTCGGGTGCTTCGAACAATCGCATCCATCAGCTGGCGAACGTAAGAACCGTTGAGAGCTTGGAATTACCGAAGCAGAGCCTGGATTATGAGAGTCTCTCGAAGCAGTTCCCCCATCTGAGTAGACTCCCCATCAGCAGCTACCGGACGGCCGTGCCACGAATTCTTATCGGTGTCGACAATGCCCAGCTCAACTTAGCTTTGAAGAAGAGGGAAAGATCCGGAGGAGAACCTATTGCTGCTAAATTTCGCCTCGGATGGGCAATATTCGGTGGAAGACGAGCACCTGAGACGATAGGTAGTGCTTTCGTTCATGTCTGCGAGAGATCCAATAACCGCGAGCTCCATGAACCGGTCCAGCAGTATCTTGAATTCGAAAACCTGGCGATATCCGGATTGAATCCACCCGAATCCGACGAAGATCGACGGGCCAGAAGATTGCTCGAAAAGACGACAGTTCGTATACCATCCGGAAGGTTCCAAACTGGATTGCTTTGGAAAAGCGATGAGCCGGTTTTTCCGAACAGATTTACCAAGGCAGTGCGTCGACGCGGTTGTTTTGAAGGGCGCTTGCTGAAAGATCCCGAACTGAAAACTAATATTGACAAACAAATGAACGATTGTCTACACAAGAGGTACGTTCACAAAGCAACGTCAGACGAGCTCCGCAACAGTGACGACGGAAAGATTTGGCACCTGCCAATCAGCGCAGTGCGACATCCGAGCAAGTTAACAAAGGTGCGTGTATTCTGGGATGCTGCGGCTACGTATGGAGGAATCTTTCTGAGCTCCCAGCTTTTGAAAGGTCCGGATTTGGTGAAGCCCCTTCTATCTGTCCTCTGCCAATTCCGACAGAAACAGTATGCCATCGCTGGGGACATAAGGGAGATGTTCCAGTTGATTATTCGTCCGGCAGATAGAAACGCACAACGATATTTGTATCAGGAGAGTTCAGAAGCTGCGCTCGACGTGTACATGGACGTCGCAACGTTCGGGGCAATGTGCTCCTCGTGTTCAGCACAGTTTGCTAAGAATGGAAACGCCCAGGAACATAAAGATCGTTATCCGGAAGCTGCTGAAGCAATTGTTGACAACACAAATGTTGACGTTTTCTTTGCGAGCTGTGCCATTGAAGAGGCAACGAAACTGGCTTTGGAACTGAGTCTGGTCAACCGATCAGCTGGTTTTGAGATACCTCGTTGGCAGTCGCACTCCAAACACGTTCTGAAACGGGTTGGGGTGACTACTGGAGATAATTTTGTAGTCAACATGGAAAATTGCTCGCGGTGTGGTGGTCTACCCAACAGAATTGCTAACCTGCATCATCTTGTGCACCGCTTTAAGCGCTTCAAACGGGATCCTGTGGAATCTAGTGAGTCCTGTGGTGGTCTGAATCGTGATGATTGTGTGTCGGCGGAAACAGCCATTTGGCGGGCTGTACAGCGACAGGTGTTTGCAGGAGAAATTCAAGCGTTTAGAAGCAGTTCTGAGCCTTCACCGAAGCGGTGGAAGCGTATCGGCAAGGGAAGTGTCCTAGCGAAGCTATCATCGATGATCGATGAGTCCGGTGTTCTCCGGAAGGCGAGCAGAATCGACCACCTAGCGGCTCATTATTCGTTCGAAGTTCGAAATCCTGAGATAGTACCAAAAAATCATGATGTAACCACTTCTTTGATGCTGCGATTTTACCAAAGGTACGGTCATGCCACTTCCCAGACGGTACTGAACGAGATCAAGCTACGTTACTACATTCCCCGGATGAGAGCCAGTTCGGAGAAGGCATTCAAGACTCTCTCGCACCATCAAAGGCTAGACGATGAAGGACTGCGAACATTGCTCTCGGAAGCAGAATTGATAGTCAACTCCCATCTGCTGACGTTCGTGCCGCTGGAGGATCCCAAGAAAGAAGTGCTGACTCCAAATCATTTCCTTTGGCTAAGTTCCGGCGAGGACAGCAAACCACCAAGGGTACCAATCGACGATGCTACACCTCTTCGACCAAACTGGAAGGTTATTCAACACTTAACAAACCAGTCTTGGAAGCGCTGGGTGCAAGCTTATCTACCTACTATAGCCTGCAGGACGAAATGGTTCGCGGAAACGCGGCCGCTGAAGCTCTGCGATCTAGTGGTCATCGTAGACGAGTCCGTGCGCAACGGATGGCTTCGAGGTAAAGTGGTGAAGACTTATCCAGGACGAGACGGACAAGTTCACAAGGTCGACGTGGAGACTTGCGACGGATCTACTCTTCAAAGACCAGCGGTAAAGGTTGCTCTGTTGGACGTGCAGGAGGAGAGTAAAGTCGATTGACTACGACGTTACGGGTTGGGGTGTTAGTAGAACTGGCAACCTTGGTACGGGATCGGACAAACGTCAACGCGTTGGCGCCGAAAAAGAATTGTCATTGTTAGAAAATTGATCGAAACTGCGACACGTTTTTTCTTGACCTGGCAGTTAGTTAGTTTGTAGTGAATTGTTTTTAGCGAAAACAGTATGTATTTGATCATTAGTTGTTTGATCATCTTTTAATGTATTTTGTTATAGTAGGTGGAATCTATTTGGCTAGTTGCGCGTGATTTGAGTGCTCGCGGGTTTGTGAGTCGGAAGAGGTTAGGTGATAGAAATTCCTTACTGCGCAATTTGCCACTAAAATATTGTATTTCCTTTGATAGTTTGAGTGACCGTTCGGTTGTTCCGGTTAGGTGTACCGGGTTGAGCTCAATTAGAGCGGTAGGAAAGAAAAAGCGTAAGTACGCAAGTGTACTTTTTATTTACCCGAAGATAAATATGATTTTCGTCCATTAGCTTCAAATAGCCGGTGATATCCGACGGTTTAGGGTTGCCAGAGCTAGAGCTTAGGGTAAACGGCGAAACTTATTTGTAAGTTCATAAAAGATTGTTTACATTCATCATTTAATAATAAAATGTATTTACAGTCGAGTTCGTTCGCATACAACGTACTACGGAACAGTTTTTATTTCCCACAATCATTTTGAACTGCAAACACGCCGCTATAATAAAGCAATTTTTTTAACTTAGGTATTGACAAAAAGAGCTTGTAAATTTTTAAGTTACAAGCCATTTATCCGTTGCAAACTTATTTCTTTCGGGTGCTCTTTATGAAGTTTTTCTGCTGTCATTTGAAATTTTGTGATTTTCTAATGAGAATTCCCTTTTTTTTTTAAATAATATTCAAATGAAATTAACTTAATTCATACTTATTTTTACGTTTAAAATAAATCTTAAGAGAGGTAAGAGTTTTTAATAGGAAGTGTCACATTCAGATCTCATATGTTTCCCATTTTTTCTATTGATTTTCTCTTCATGTCCCTACTTAATACGGTGGCCCAAAATTGCAGTAAGCCTGGGATTCTGGGGGCTCAACCTCCAAATGATAGCTTAGCGTGTAAGCAAATAACTTTTATATGACGGCGAAATTCGAAAGCGCCTTTGTGTATGCAGCACATTATGTTTGGATAACAGTATTGGAGCTTATTCTGCGTGGTACTTGGCCTGAGATGACAAAAAAAACACTTTGGTACTTGGTATTTTCAAAGAATCCATTACAGCTCATTTGAAAGGCAGGGGGAGTGTGTTTATACCGGAATTGGATGGTCGGGGGGAAGAAGGATGATTTTTGTAAGCAGCGAGAGACAAGTGTGCTCTCAATTGATGAAGCAGCTTTGCGATAGGGTATGCAATGACTGGATTTTCGTTCTAGCAGATTTTTTTTGAGCCACGCGCGGCGCTCAGATTGTGTTCTATTATCTGCCTGAAGCGTAGTATGCATTGATTTTGCAGAGCAACAAGCTGATTATTTCTTGAATTAATCGATGCCTAAAAACCTACAAATGAATTCGCCTTTCGGTATGCAACAGAACATCTTCAACCATTTTCACAGTTAGACTTCTAAGCCGTCAGTATTTGAAACCCAAGAGTCCTAAGACTATGACTCAATCTTAGACCTACTGCCATGTCAAAATGTGAATGCCATGTGAATATGAAGTGATCAAAAAACAAAGTTTTAACATGCCAAAACCACAATTTTGCAATAAAGTGTTAACGCTTTATCGGTGTTAAATTATTAGATATAATTGCGCCTGCATTATTACAATGTTGTATAACAAGCACAAATTTATTCGTAATTTCATGAAATACAGCAGGTCGCTCGGAAAGAGCGGAAGCTCGAGTTTCTACCACTACAAAATATCGTTTTCATGTTAAGTTCACATTGTTACTCAAATTGCTCTTTTCAGCTCGATAAGGGAAATTTTCGAAGCTATTATTAAAACTACATTGCTCGTTTAGATTGTTTGCATTTTAATTTCTTAAGACAAAACTTGGCGAAGTGTAAACTTAATTCCGCGTAACAATTTTGATAGGCCAAAAATTCGATTTATAAAATACTTGGCGGTAGCCGCGCTTATTACACAAAAACTGAACGCATAATGATATTTACGTTCTGAATAAACCAAATCGATTACTTTTTGATTCTTTTCGCTTTAAAAAGGTGGGTATACTTTCCGTATTCAATGTTTGGAAACTCAGTTCTGCAATTTAGCTTTTTTTCTCTCCCTCTCTCTCTCTTGATTGTAAATTTTCTTTGCAAATGCATATTTTTTGTTTTGTAGAAGAAAAGTTTGATTAAGTCTAAAATTAGATCTACTTCTTGGACCCTTTCTGAGTACTTCGCCAGCGTTCTAGCCAATCGTCCACCAGTTTGATGTTCTCCTCCAGGTCCGCATCCTTGTCACTCTGCAGCTCTTGGATGATCTCTGAACGGTACGAATCTTTGGCTTCGTCTAGCGGAATCTGGAATATCTCGCACTCCATGTTTGATTTCACCTGGATTGAAATATTTTAAAATTGTAAGCATGTTTCGGTTAAAAAAAAATTCAAATCAAACCTTCCGCTCATTGTAGCCACGGGCCTGTAGCCGTTCGTACAGCAATGAAGTGGAACAGCGCACCACAAAGACCGCCTCGAACCAGCGCTCCGGGAAGAATTCCGAGCTGTGATATTCCACAATGTTGCCTCCCTGTTGCATAATCGGTTCCAGATAATCCAGCAGTTTGTCCTCATCTAACACCGGACATTCGAATTCCTCGTCGTACTCTTCCACGAAGCCATGTTCGCTCACGATATCGGACACGTTTTGCCACTGGAAATTCAAATGTTCCGATAGTTTTTGGCACAGGAAGGTCTTTCCAACGCCGGGAGTACCTAAAATGTACCAACACGTGAATATGGTCAATAAACTGGGAGACATACATTCTAGTCTGACAAATCTTACCAGTAACTAAAATATTTGGCTGTTTCATGGTAATCTTTGGTTAAATTTTTACTTTTCGTGACTTTAAATTGGTACCAAAGTGATCTTTCTGGAATTTTTTTGTGCCCTGTTCACCGATGCCACTAATTGCAAGTGTACAAGATTGACCAGCACACTACTTCCTGGACTATGGGGGTCGGGCGCACTGGATTTTGACAGCTGAACAGAGTGAAGAAAAATGTAAACAAATGATGCATGGAAACAACATTTTTTAACGTAAAATTTTGAAACACCCGCCGAATTTTCACAAAAACTGGTGAAAGGGAAAGTTCGGAAAACTATTCAAGATTCTTTTTTTGCTTTTTTTGTTTTTTAAAACGTATTCTCAAGGTGAGTATTATGTGATTAAAGTCAGTGCTTTCAAATGGCATTAGAAAACAAGCTTTTTTAAAAAGTGAATTTATAAATGAAAAATTATCAGTTTTCAATTTTTTTCAACTTTATATTCATAAAAAATAGTTGAATAATCATATATAAGCGAGTTTTGGTTGTGTTAGGCCGTCAAGGTATCGTAAATCGGCTTGAAAATTGATTAAATTTTTTAGGTTTTCTTTGTTATTTTGGGATTGATTCACTTGAAAATAAGCACAAAGGTAAGTAAATTAATATAAAAATCAGCATTCATTATAAAAAAATCATTATTATTTTTATATTAAACTATATGCTTCACTCAAAAAATGTACTTTTCATGTCTAATTCAATAATTTTAAAACCATAATATCAACAAAACTTAGAAATACTTGTTATTTATACTTGATGTAAAATTTAAAAAGAAACTAATTTTAAAAGTAATTGAATATTGAACCGATAGTTTGATTTTTTTTTCATAATTTTTTTGCCAAACATATTGTGAGGCCATATGAAATTGATTATCGGATGTGATGAAGCATCGTTCTTAAATAATTGTATGTTTAATTACTGAACTTTTTTCTATTCATTCCTGATAACTATTTTAACTTTTTCAAAACTTTTTAAGTGTTCGGAAATAAGATCATTTTTACGTTATTAAAATAACAAAATTGTAACCGAATGAACTTAGTTGAATGGACAACACAAACTGTAGCCTTCCATTCGCATATAGTCATTATTCGCTTACTCGAACTGCATCTTTGAGCTTAAAAACAATTTATTTGAAACTTTTGGCTACTGCAAAACTGTTAAAGTAAATAAATTAGAATACACCTAGGTCATTTGACCTTTATGTACATTCCAGAACGATTAAAGCGGTTCCGCTAGAGAATTAGTTTTGTGCTCATATGCATGTTTTGGTCAATGAAATCAGTGATTTTTATATGTTAAAAAATTTGGTAGTTTCAAATTTCAAAATAATACCAAAAATCATTTTGCAACTAGTTATATCTCTTTTAACTTTTAGTGAAAAAAAACGGGGAAGGTTAAAGCAAAAATTCATCATAAAATAATGTTTTTTGTGGGGTTCCATAAAGCGATGAATTAAACATGCATTTTAGTTTAAGCATCTGTAACTAGACAGTTGTATAAATTTTTACAAACTATACGAAATTTGAATCTACTTACGTTGAACAACAAACTTGTAGAAAAAACGGACCAAAAAAACCTTTTTAAACTATTGAAATAACTGTTTGAAAAACCTAATAAATATGCTCACTTTGTTTACACTTGAGCTCACTCTGTTCGTAAATATCACAGCTGGCAGCAGTGCAGCTGGACTGAAGCGAATAAATAATGAGCTAGATTTGTCCAAAAATAGCCCAAGTAGATAGTTAGTCTGCGAGTTATTTTGTGTTTTTTTCTTTAATAAATACTACAATTCCCGGAATGTCTGCATTAGCAGCCCATCACTACGAAACCACACAAACAAATTTCGTTCACGAGAAAGCGTGGTTTATTATTTATTTATTTATTTTGACATTTTGAGGATTTGATCTGAAAATGAAATATTTCAACCAGAGGGCTCGAGCACTTCAAGTCGAATTAAAACTGGTCGAATTGATTTTTTTCGGTCTGTCCCGGTCGGACACAATCTCACATGTGTTCGACCCGTCCGTGTTTCAATGTGGGTAGGAATGCGATGGGTTTCTTCATCGCTTCCTATCAACATTGAAACGGCGCGCGGCAAAGAATCACGCAAGTAGTTCAAAAGCTGTTCACACAACAAAAGCCCTGCTCACATTTTCACCAACAAACTATTCAATTTCTTCTACCCAAAGCGCTCTAGCTTTGATCTTTCCACCTATAATACTTTCATGTTCTTTCTAAAATATTCTACCTTGAATTTTCACAACTCGCCGAAATGCCAAAAATTAAACAAGAGGATTTTGTTTATTTGAAACAGAGGTGCCAGGTTTCCGATAAATCAGGATTTGTCCTAATTTACCAAAGACCGTTCTGATTCATGGTGTCCTGATTTTTGATAAAAACCACCTGGCATAAGGCTCGTCAGGTTTTGAAGGTTGTTCGATTAGGTGAATCGTCGAATTTTACTCATAAAAACAAAATTGGTACGCTAAGGATCAAATTATTTATTCGAATTAATTAGTATATGATTAAAGTTACTGAAACACGTACAATTTCTAAATTGTACATGCTCTATGTTTTATTGCACTTCAAATAGATTTTCTCCGGGTGTACGTCCCTCGTCCATGAAATTTCAAATCAATGATTTTTTTTAATTGAAACTATTTTTTATTCTTTTTTAAACAATGAAGTATGATTTTAATCAAGGGATATTTATTGAGCTTTGATCGTTCATAAACAATCATGTTTATCGAAATTTCACTTTCAAATATTCGATTTAAAAATATTTTTATCACTTAGAGCAAACGCACCAATAAGTGAGTATACGCGGCCCGGTTTTGCTCATTTCAGCGGACCGGTTTTGGGATACACACTCTTTCGCGCACCGGGCGGTGGCATAATTATTTTTAAATTTAGCATTGCACTGAGAAAACTTTTGAAGAAAATCCTAATCTTAAATTAATACGGACCGAGTAAATTTTCGGAGTCGTCCACCAAACGGCTCTTCTTAGTTACATGATCATTTTTGGTCATAAAATACGATGCTTCGAGTTTGTTTATCTGAAATTGAGTGAGAAAGGAAAAAAAAGTTATCAAAATTCATAGGTAGAAAAAAGTCCTATACAATATAAAAATACAAAATAAATAACTCACCATCAGAACCAGCAATTGCACTTTCTCGTTCAATTCCTGGATAAACCAGAAAAAAGTAACGAAATTGCGAATTCAACTGGTTATTCAAAAAAAAAATCCATCCACAATTTTAATCTCATACACATTTTTTCTTAAAATGAATATCAACAAACATCCACACGCTGCGACGTCGTTTGTTTAATTCTGCTTAAATCTTCAACTTCTTTTTCTGTCCAACGTGCTGACTGAAATAGTTGCTGCTCTGAAAAACTGGGTCCCATTAGTTGCAAACTTATTGAGAGACCTCGTTTTGAAAGCCGAATTGGTAGGGACAGTAATGGAATGCCACCCATACGGTTGCATACAAAAATTCTGCACAGCGCACTGGTCTCGATTATTATTACTCCGAGAAAAATCCTTGAAGCTTCACTTAAGGTTGTGGGAGTCAGTCAAATGTTTACTACACGGAATGCACAATCAAAATTTTCAGAAAGCAATCGTCGGACTTGAAGGGCTTTTCGAAAATATTTCATGGAATTAGTTTTTGCGCAATAAAAAAAGTTTCCGCTTTCCGTTCGTTTGTTTAATTCTGCTTAAAACGGTAGAATTTTTTCAGTGCATGTTTGATCTCGCCCCTTTCTAGTGAGCAAATTTGATGATTTTGTCGGTCCCGACGGCAACGGCCCTATTTTGCTCACCTTCATATTAACCCCCGGTGCGGTATGGAAGTGATTAAACTCGTGAGCATTTTCACTTTGCTCGCGATTGCTGCGGATGCCCTTAGTTCATGAAACTTGTATTATGCATGCAAAAAAATCCAAAATATGAGCGCTAATAATCATAGCAGCTTTGCCTACTAGCGAAACGTCGCATACGTCGCGACGTTGAAAATAATAACGACGCACCGCAAGTTTCCTAGGATACTTGGAGCATGCGATTGATGGCCTAAGGAAAATGTACAGAAAATAAAATAAACAATGTTCGAGTACTACATCGAAATCGCCTACTGGACTGAAAAAAGAAAAACAAACCTGCGAATGACAGAAATCTCGCTAGTAAAAAAGCGTCACTGTCGCTATTCGGTTTGGTGCTATACACATAATATATAACAATAATGCGATATGGCCTTCTTAAAAAGTACGCTTGACATGAAACGAATTTGCAGCCAACATTGCAGAACTAAAACCTAAAACGCGCAAACATCAACAAAATTTGACGTTTCCTTCCGAGCGCTGATGAGCTTGCAATATTTTGAACACGGATTCTGCCGACTCGCAAGACCATTGGTGTTCGGAACGTTTTTGTGAACAAATCTGTACTTTAAAGGTTCATTTTGTTGAATTTCACCATCGATATTCAACAAAATGACAGCATCCTCCAAGGTAAGAAGAATTTCATAATACACCTCAGGGAATTTAGTTTGAAATTTTCCTAGTAATTTCTTTTGGGTTGTATTGGTTATGTGAATGGGTCTAGTCGTGGTGTTTGCTAATTTTTGTTTTATTCCTTTAAAACAGATGGATGTGGATCCGCCCCGTGGGGAAGGATTCCGATCGTACTACATCCAAAAGATCGAAGAGCTACAGCTGATAGTGGCCGAGAAGAGCCAGAATCTGCGTCGCTTGCAAGCCCAACGAAATGAGCTGAACGCTAAGGTTCGCATGTTGCGGGAGGAACTCCAACTGCTTCAGGAACAGGGCAGTTACGTCGGTGAGGTGGTGAAACCGATGGACAAAAAGAAGGTTTTGGTCAAAGTCCATCCGGAGGGTAAATTCGTAGTGGACATTGACAAGAACATCGACATCAATGACGTGACCCCGAACTGCCGCGTAGCTCTGAGAAACGAAAGCTACACCTTGCACAAGATTCTGCCTAACAAGGTCGACCCCTTGGTTTCGTTGATGATGGTGGAAAAAGTTCCAGACTCCACCTATGAGATGGTCGGTGGTTTGGACAAACAGATAAAGGAAATCAAGGAAGTCATCGAACTTCCGGTCAAGCATCCGGAACTGTTCGATGCTCTGGGTATTGCTCAACCCAAAGGTGTTCTGCTGTATGGACCACCGGGTACCGGTAAAACTTTGCTGGCTCGAGCTGTCGCTCACCATACCGAATGCACTTTCATTCGTGTTTCGGGGTCCGAGTTGGTTCAGAAATTCATCGGTGAAGGTTCCAGGATGGTTCGAGAGCTTTTCGTGATGGCAAGGTAAAATACTATTGTTATAAACCTTCATAAGATGTAATCAATCTTTAATGTTACAGAGAGCACGCTCCATCAATTATCTTCATGGACGAAATTGATTCGATCGGTTCATCGCGTATCGAAAGTGGAAGTGGTGGTGATTCCGAAGTCCAGAGAACTATGTTGGAACTGTTGAACCAGTTGGACGGTTTCGAAGCGACCAAGAACATCAAGGTCATTATGGCCACCAACCGTATCGACATTCTGGATCCTGCCTTGCTCCGTCCGGGTCGTATCGATCGTAAGATTGAATTCCCCCCACCAAACGAGGAAGCTCGGTTGGACATTCTCAAGATTCACTCACGCAAGATGAACCTTACGCGTGGAATCAATCTGCGCAAGATCGCCGAATTGATGCCGGGAGCTTCCGGGGCCGAGGTGAAGGGCGTGTGCACCGAAGCCGGAATGTACGCGTTGCGTGAACGTCGCGTCCACGTGACACAGGAGGACTTCGAGATGGCCGTCGCCAAGGTCATGCAGAAGGATTCCGAGAAGAACATGTCGATCAAGAAACTTTGGAAGTAAACGGATGGGAAATTATATGCTTGTTTCTGCTATTGGTACTTTTTTCAATCAAGCGCCCTTTGAATGTAGGAATATATAATCGGAAAATAAAAACTGGATAACTTAAGTCCACATTTTTAATGACTGAACTTCGAAATAGAATTTAAACTTTGAAAATCACTGGTTATCTAAACCAGTGATTTTCAAAGTTTAAATTGAACGATCTACGTTCTCAATTCTCGGATCTCATTTTTTGAAGAGTTAGTTTCTTTTTCGTTCTATGCAAGCAAAAAGAGTGGGGATTTTAAAAAATAATAAGATAGTTTTATTTGCATTTTTTTTTCAGCTATCTGCATAGAGTGTCGTCCCTAGTCGAAACACTTTTCTTCTTTCCACGCATGCACGCTCGATCTTCTTCGAAACTCAAGCACTTCACATAGCAAGTTTCTTTTCTTTTTACAAACTTCCATTTCTTCATGGAGATTGAGTATATTGCATACCTTCCTTTTTTCCTACTTTATGGATTTTCCGACGGTGATTTGATGTTACTTAAGGAGAAAAATGAGCTATACAAGGTTCTACTTTAGTTGGTTGATTACTCTCATAAGATGGTTAGTAATTTGTTTGTTTGTTTTTTGAGAAATTTTCCAAATTTGTTTCCAGTTTTTGTTCCTCTATTTTATCTGAGAGGGGTTACTTTAAATTCATTTACTCATGTTCTGTTTTCAATAGGTACAATATATTGTTTAAATTTCAATCTATATGAAGTTTGTTTGTTTCTACGATAAAACTCTACAATAGTGCCCATTATTTTTCTTTGTTTTTACAAATCAGTGCTAGCTAAGTGGTTCTCTATTCAGTTTCGTCTTACATCAGCATTTTTTATACTTACTTAATTTTGATTGAACGTTTATTAAAAGTGGTGCATGAACTTGTGTTTTTTCTTTAAAGTTATACTGCAGCTTGGCCTGTTTCCGATTTAATATTTTTCAACCGTCCTCTGTCCCAAATTCGACAGAGAAAAACTCTCAAAGAAATAATTGTTAATAGATTTTTGTTCACTATTTCGCTACTATAAATTATAACAGAATATTTACAAGTTTTGTTTCTCCAGATTTGATCTACAGTTTTCAATAAAATTGTTTTTTTTTTTCAACAATTTCTTTCCCCAAGTATTTAAATCATTTATAATCGATAAATTTTTATTTTTTTCCAAAAACGAAATCCTTTGCTCCCTAACGTAAAAACTAAAAACTAATCAGCTATCCCGGTTGTTCAAAAACAGACAAAATTTGAGCGCTTACTGTTCAGATGCACAAAGGAATTTATAGAAGCTTTAGATGTAGGCGAATTTCCTTAAATTTGTATTATTTTTTTCTTAATTTTCCAAAAAGAAAAAAATGACGAACAAAAAGACTTTTCTAATATTTTGCAATTACTTTTGGCACACTCTTACTTTCTTTTTTTCAGTTTTTAATTCAATGCTTAAAAATGCGATTTTTTTTAAATACTTTATCATCGTCACAAAAAAATCAAGTCTTTTGTCTGATGAAAACTCATTTAATACACAAAAATATAGTATCTCAATGTTGTCTAATTAGGTTTAAAAATATCTAGTTATCAAATTTCTGTCAATCAAAATGCATACAATTTTTGGACACTGGTAATTTGCAAGAGAGTAGCTAAACTAAATTGTTCGTAACATTAATCCGAATCAGATTAAATTTGGCATACAAAAAAAAACAAAAAGCCACTGCAGTTAGATATCTTGAGAAGTATATCCTTGAAGAAAACAATAGAAATGGTTTAAACGTCAAACCCCAACCAGATGATTTTTGAACATTTCAAAGCATATTTGGCTTCAACGAGAATAAAAAGCAATAATACAATAAATTGGACGCGACGAACACATTAATCATTTCTCAAATCACCGAAATTCAAACTATTGACACGTTTACGTTCGATTTACTATAGAGATAAAATTTTAACTATCATCTTCTCAATAAGACCGAAAAGTTCTAAAAAAACTAGGTGGGCTGTTTCGGAATTACTTGTGGTTTTTGTGTAAATCTACACAATATCATTCTGTTTTGCTGTAATCGGGGTTATAAGGGATTGATTTTGTTTTATTTCTTTTCGTCTAGACTTGGTTGGATACTTTTAATTTATTTTTTATACGTGTATCAGTGCTGTGAGTGCAAATTCATAACCGGAGACCAACATAAGTGCTTTTGCTTTCCTCTATCAAGTATTCAGTATAGGTAGGTATACAAATGGACGTTTACAAGTTTGTCCGCTAGGGAAAATGGAAGAATTGGAAATTGGAAAAAAGGAACGCTTATGTTTCACCTATTTTGTTCTATTATATTACTTTCATCTACAGTAAAGTAGGTATTTGCAGTTTTGTGATTATCAATATCAAAGCAAGATAATCGAGTTTGTTCGATACATCGCTGAGTAGAGCCGAGTTTCTGCTTCCTGTTTCTTTTTTGTTTCTCTAATATCAACTCACATGCATAATTATACTCTAGAGAACAGTTGTTCGATAAATTAGTTGATTTCATCACAATTAATTGTTTTATCCTTTGCTGTCATAACGATTCTTAGTATGTAATTGGCTACAATCATACACAAAATAAATTTAAACTGCACGTTCGCTGCTCTCACTCAGCTCATATAGCTCTAGAAACTGTTTTCCCACAAAAAGGAAAAAAGGTAAATTTTATAACTTGTACCTACAATTATTACTAAAACTGCCCCAGGAATCACACGAAATTCTTCCGCTCGATAGCACAACGAACTCACTCAGTCAGACTGGCTAGTTTGTTGCTTTGTTCACTAAACCATAGTAAGGAATTGCTTCCTCCGAACAATCGAGGAAGGCTTCTTTAGTTCCTAAATTAACCGCACCTTTGCACATACAAAAATCATCGCTAACACACGGCGCATACACTCGCTCATCACCACATTCGGAACTCAAGCTATGAATACCAACGGCTAAACTTGAGTCTATCATTTCCTAATCACTACCTACTATACTCCTTACACTGCTCCTGTATCCTATTCAAGCCGAAAGTCGTTAGTCAATGTTTCAGTTTTAGTAGGTTAGTGGTACACAGTTTAGTCGTGGAACCCGGCCGTTTTAGAGGCGGACCCTTTTTTTGGCGTCCCTTGTTGCATTGTATCCCATTATTGGTTCTTATGGTACATTGTTTGAATGTTTTGTTTTTCTTTCACATTTCGTTCGTGTCGCATCTAAAGAGCACTAGATGTCGAGGCCGCTCGGTACAGCGAGTTTCGGCCCTTGACCGGCAGTGGATGGGCTTCGGTGTTGAACACCCAGTCGTCCAGCGGGAGCAGCGTGTCGTCCGAGAATAGCAAGTACAGATACTGGCGACGAGAAACAAATTTAATGAACGTGAATCACAATTTTCTGTCTTCAATGAACAATCACAAATCAATCGCACTTACCTTGAGAGTTTCGGCAAGGAAGAAACTCTGCTGCACGTCATCCTTCTGAGGATCTGTCAAGTAAACGTTCTTCAAACCGCTGAAGCCATTTGGCGTCCGGCAGTGTTTCTCCAGGGCCTAAAAAAGGAAATCAATTAGCATCATACCATATAAACGTTTTATTTGAATTTTCCTCCGTACCTGCACTGCGTCCCAGCCCCAGTCCCTGTACTTTTGGTCGTGCGTCAACCGCCACATCACAAAGTAGCTCTCGAAGGTCTCCGGTCGCAGGATGTAGTACTTCTCTTGGGACTTGAGTGCCTTAGCTTCGACACCGTCGTTAAAGCGGAACGCTTCCGGCCCGAGCCGAGTGTACGTCCTGACGTAGCTCTCGTGGCAGGTGTTGGTCAACCCTTCGCCAATCTCCAGGTACTTTTCCGAGTACTGATTGTTGAGGGTGGTTCCACCCAAGCCGAAAAGTCCACCTTTAATGAAGAAAAGAGTAAGTAGAGTCAAACAAATCTTTGATGGTATCAGAAACCACCTACCAGCAAAGCACGCCAAATGATCCATCTTGTGTTCTAATCGGTCGAATTTCATGTCCGAAACATAAGTCAGCCCTCCCTGGCTGGTGCGTATCATGTGCTGGATGATGGCCTGCATGGCATCGTCGTACATTTCACGGGCTTCCTCATCTTCGTGGCCCGATTGGATCCAAGCTTTGAGCAGATACTCGTAGAAACTGTCACCGAGAGCTCCGAGTGACATGTGCTGTTGGCCCCACTTGCCCGTCTTGGGGTTCAGATAGTTCGGATACAAGCCTTTCGGCTTCTCCAGGTCCTTCAGCACGCTGCGGATCGTTTGGACCCGTTCCCGGTACACCGAATCGCCGGTGATGTCACTCAAGTAGCTAAACTCCATGTGCAGGGTACCGAACTCGGACAGGATGCTGCTACCACCGCTAGCCCAGCCGTAGTTTTTGCTGACCTGTGTGAGGAGTGGATTGAAAGATTGAGACCTTGGACAGCCGATTGAAGTATTTTAAAGGTCAAAAGTTCAAAAATGATTTGAGTTAAGGTGAGGTTGAAATTGGGAATGTTTCCATAACCTAGGCATAATTTTTTTTTAAATTGTTTTTAAATCCTTACAGTTGTTGATCATTTTAATCTATTTTAGTGAACTGCGGCATTCGTTAACTCATCCTTTAATATGACTAGTTCTATGGGATTCTAACAATTTTCTGTATGCTTAAAATGAGAACTTTACATTTGTCAACACTTTCTAGCACAAGAAGTGGAAAAGTGATTCGTAGCAGTTTTGATGCCCCTCACGGGATCTCCGGATGCCAACAACCATTGGAACACAGGTTTCAGTTTTCATTACCAGACTTCAAACGATGCGTAAGTTGAAGATACTCCGTTGTGCTTTCACCAAAATTTCCAACTACGAATTTTATACTCTACTATTTTTATTAAAAACCTGCTTCTTTTGGTTTAAATCTACAGTCATTTACGTTCATTTTACCTCTACAATTAAAGGGGAATCCGAAGGGGTTGCCTTCTCATAAGTGGACTTCTCCGTGTCAAGGACAGTGTCTAATTTTCACACAAGAATTACGTCCGTGTCGAAGTACCAACTACCTCAACGTTGGAATAGGGAATTTTGTTTCTTCCTTGCGAATATTCATCATCATTTGACTTTCTACTGCTAAGGAAGGTTGTCCACCACGGAACGAAAACTAATCCTTTTAGCAATAATAAACTAAACCCCACAAACACTGTGCGTCAATTCACAACAGAGAAGAAGTCTATTTGCTTCGCGAAGCTCACAATTAAATAGACCACGTGATTGACCGAGAAGTATGGAGTATTAGTCGCATGTACTCTTCATCAGGAAAACCATGGGTCATCGATGGCCCTTTTGAAAAGCTTAGTCGTTAAGACAAGTGCTTGTTCTTGAATTGTCGTTGAACAGCTTTCACTGACGACCAGGGATTGAAATGCTCTTGCTCAAGCGGCTGAGCATCAACGCTCTTGAAGCTCGAGAGCGAAGAAAGCTGGAGCCAATTCTAGCCCAACAATAAATGCTCAAATTAAGCTCATACTCATACCTCTTCTGGCTCTAGGAGACAAGGTTTTGCATTTTGCTTTGAGTTTGTTAGCTCAAGGAGCCGAAATTTCTTGAGCTTGCTGGCTCAGCAACATTGTAACACTTGAGCCAAATGATGTGTATTGACTTTGCTATTGTGGTGCTGTGTGAGCCAACGGCTTTTTTATGCACCAGGAACTGTGGAAGGGCTTGTTGGGATTAATAAAATGAATGTTAAAGATTTCTTGTAACTGGTAAAAGTTACCAGCACTAGTAACTATGAAATAGTAAAATTTACAATTTTTCGGGAAAAACACCAAAAGAAAGGGCTTGTTGCGAGGATTATTAAAATCAATGTTAGAGAGTTCTAGTAACTAGTAAAAGTTACCAGCACTAGTAACTATGAAATAGTAAAATTTACAATTTTTCGGGAAAAACGCCAAATGAAAGGGCTTTTTGCGAGGATTATTAAAATCAACGTTAGAGAGTTCTAGTTACTAGTGAAAGTAACCAGCACTAGTAACTATGAAATAGTAAAAATTACAATTACATAATTAGAGAGTTCTAGTTACTAGTAAAAGTTACCAGACTAGTAACTATGAAATAGTAAAATTTACAATTTTTCGTGAAAAACGCCAAATGAAAGGGTTTTTACTATTTCATAGTTACTAGTGCTGGTAACTTTCACTAGTAACTAGAACTCTCTAATATTGATTTTAATAATCCTCGCAACAAGCCCTTTCATTTCGCGTTTTTCCCGAAAAATTGTAAATTTTACTATTTCATAGTTACTAGTCTGGTAACTTTTACTAGTTACTAGAACTCTCTAACATTGATTTTAATAATCCTCGCAACAAGCCCATTCATTTGGCGTTTTTTCCGAAAAATTGTAAATTTTACTATTTCATAGTTACTAGTCTGGTAATTTTTACTAGTTACTAGAACTCTCTAAAATTGATTTTAATAATCCTCGCAACAAGCCCTTTCATTTGGCGTTTTTCCCGAAAAATTGTAAATTTTACTATTTCATAGTTACTAGTCTGGTAACTTTTACTAGTTACTAGAACTCTCTAACATTGATTTTAATAATCCTCGCAACAAGCCCATTCATTTGGCGTTTTTTCCGAAAAATTGTAAATTTTACTATTTCATAGTTACTAGTCTGGTAATTTTTACTAGTTACTAGAACTCTCTAACATTGATTTTAATAATCCTCGCAACAAGCCCTTTCATTTGGCGTTTTTCCCGAAAAATTGTAAATTTTACTATTTCATAGTTACTAGTGCTGGTAACTTTCACTAGTTACTAAAACCGTCCAATATTTATGTTAAAAATCCATGCGACAAGCCCTTTTTTTAGTGACTTCACTGTGCACAAAAAAGCAGGCGTTGGCTCGAACAGCAGCATTGAAAACAAGCTCAACGAATTTGAATCGGTTGAGCCAACAAGCTCAAGCTCCTATGGAGGCATGAGCTAACGGGCTCGCGAGGCAAAAAAAGAGCTAAGGTTTCTTCCAAATAAGAGCTTAGCAATACGAAGCTCCGGAGACAAAAACGATAGGAGCTTCGTCGATTGCTTTGTAAGCGGAGCTATGGAAATAAAGAGCTATGAAGCTCGCTCAAATGAGCTTAATTTTCAATCCCTGCTGACGACATTTACCTGGAAGACCTCAATCAAGTAAGGCGCCCCATATTATATCCATAAAAGACAGAAAGGAAGGTCAAAACTACGGAACAGATAGCTATAGCACGTCACTGTAAGGTCCAGCGTGAAAACGGAAAATCAGGACTGATGAGGCGACTGTTAAAGCATAAAAGATCAGTAGAACAAGAAGAGAAGGACAAGACTTGAGTGGGGGGACGCCGATTAAGGAAAAAGGGAAAGTTTAATCCAGTTGTGCTGATGGATGGCTACGGGTTAGTTAGAAAGCCGAGAACGGAAAAGGCATGTGGACGCACAGTAAGCGCTTCAACCATCGACCGAAAAAGCGGAGCAAAGTCGAGACTGCTGTCGTTAGCTCGGAAGATGGAAAGAGTAGGAAACCGCAAGGTGTACTCAGTTTTACTCATCAGGTCTCCTCTACTGAACAAAGTTGTCAATGAGTTAGCAAAAAAGATTGACAAGAAGTTACCACGGAAGCTCAACCGCAAATGGGTCTACACTAAAAACCTTAGTGGTGACCGGCCGTCGTAGTCACAATCATCAAAACAAGACTCATCCAAAGCTCTCACTATGTCATCGGCCGCAGGCTCAGAAAGGCGTATTGTGGAAGCAGATTGCAATTTGAAACGATTCGCCTCTCAGCAACAGTGGCAGTCTAAAGACTACAGATGAAAGGAAGTCAGTGTGAAGCACTTAAGACCCAGAAACTTAACTAGGACGGCTTAAATGTCCACGCTGATGTGGTTAAATAAGCCAAGTGAAACCGGACTTAGAAGTTGACGGTGTGTTGTTTACCATAATTTAGAATGAACCAGTTCCAGAGGAAGAACAGACATTGCAATGGAAATAATGTGTTGATGAGATTCGTCTCATCGAAGCAACCGATGAGATGAATAGCAACACCATGCATGATGTTTGTTTGTCATGTACAATCGATATCAATGTAACCATAGGGACAATTATTGTTTAAAACTTATAGCGTTTTCGTTTATGAGCAGAGGCAACCTAGTTATCCACGAGTTTTGCCCTAACTGCAGTAATTGTGTTCGTTTATTTATTTAAAAGTTCACCACCACCCAAGTTTTGAACCTCCAGCAGGCGATTGCACCTCGTTAAGTTGGTGGTTAGCATAAGGGTGAGTGTATCAACCATATTTTGCATAGTCCCGGGTGACGATTTTGTTTGTTTATTAAGAAAAAGTTTGCCCCCGTGCCAGCAGAGAAAACGAAAACGCTATTAGAGTAGAGTATTAAGTCATTCCAAGTTCTATCACTGCCCAAAGTGCTGTATCAACAAGTGTAGCTCATAAAAAACAACGCGAAAGTTAAGTAAAGGAAGATCTCGAAATACATGCGGGAAAACTCCCAATGAGCATGGCACAAGAAAGCGCCTTGAATCATGTTGCAACGTTGAAGGTCGAAGCCTTATACATATTTTAAACTGGAGGAGGTACGGATACAACAATAACTTACACTTAGTTACTTCAACCACAGATCAGGATCTACTCTACTCTACTCTGTGCGTAATTTTGCAAGCCGGTTCCTTTACTTACGCGGATAGAACACATGGCTAAGAAATATTCGACTGGACAGGAAGCCTGGAAAAATCGATATTGCCAGAAATCCGGAGGAAAGAAGGGCACCACAACCTGCTTTTAAAAATCTTTTTGTGTAATTTGAAAATTACTGTTGTACTAAAGAGTGTTGATGGCTATTCACAAATACTTTGACTAAGAAAGGAATAAAAAAAAAGATTTTTTTTTCTGAGAGAATCAGAAAATTCTGGAGCATTTTTTGCTAACAGTTTACTATAAGAATGTTTATAATCTAGTGAACAAATAGACTAAATTTTATGACTGTTGACAAGAATATTAGAGTGTCCAAAATATCGATGAAATGCAAATTCAAAGTCATGGGGTTCTGAAACTGGAGATACCATAATAATTTATACTCATTATTGATCAAAAGTGGTCAACATACTACACTTATAAACTAGCTAGTCTACAACACTGTTTCGTCATTGCACATCAACCCTTCTATTTCCGAAATAACTGAGGGGTGAAGAACAAACCCTAGAATTTTTCAGTAAACCAGATAACGCAAGTGATAATTATTAACCCCATGACTAAGATTCAGATAGATCCGATAGTTGTAAAAATTCAAAAAACCGGAACGCTAGAACGAAAAAAATGTAGCTATTGGTGTAGGCTAGTGCTTGAAATGTTTAGCATACATGTTTTCGCTCGACTGTTGAAATGATTAGAGGTAAAAAGCAATAGAATATGAGCACTTGTACTAACCTTATAGAACAGAGAGACAAAGAATAGTTCAACATGATTGACAACCCTCTCGAGTAAAGTCTTAGGCTACAATAACACACATCAGAGTTATTTGGATGGGGAAAGGGGTACCATTGGGGATTTTTTTTTTTTTCAATACAAGAACCAAGAAAAGAAGCGCGGAGGGGAGATAACAGAATTTTTGAGACAGAAGCCGTTATTTCCGTAGTTTATTTGTAGTTTTTTTCCGGGGTTCGGGGAAGAAAAGAGAAGATTTACCTATGGATTAAAATTTACTCTTGCGAAGGTTAAACCGAACCAGAGATATAACAAGAAGAATAAAAATTACTACCTCTACTTGCTTTCTATGAAACTCCGATAGCTAAAAGTGGTGTTTTGAAAAACTTGAGTAAAATTTTTGTATTTCTATTTCGATTCCCTGAGTGCCTGGAGGTGTTGGAATCATCTACTCATAAAAAAAATTAAACATGCTTAGGTATTAAATTTTGTATGTACACAAATCATCTATCGTCAATGGGTGTTTGGCCGATATAAGCTTTCCTTTGATGGTTCGTAGGAAATGATTCTAAGTTAGTCAACTGACCCTATGCGTTCTAATACGATAGCAAGATGTGGCTCTCGTGGTTGGGAAGTAGGTATTAGAAGATGCTGATTACCGGAATGGGATTCAGTTGGATTTGTTTTCAACTTTATACATATTGAGTTACATTACA